>NC_063178.1:49926811-50116111 GCF_023159225.1 Perognathus longimembris pacificus | reverse complement strand
GGGCATGAGGTCCTACTGTTTATGCACAATGTGTATGAGATTACAATTCGTTTGAGATCATAAATGCTGTGATATCACACTAGTATTGTAAGGTGAGAAAACAGAGAAGCCACAGTTTGAGAGATAAAATCTTTGAATGTTTATTAAAAGGCCGGCACCTGCATCTTGGACTCCTGTGTCAAAGTCCAGCAGTCAGAAATTACACTTAACCTGGTCGGGAAACAGAGCTATGAAGGTCAGAAAGTGGGGAAAGACTAATTTATCTCCAGTGGAGAATGGTCCTTTGAGAAGTGCCAGGAGACAGAACAGGAGCATGGAGACATGTGGCATGGTTTAATGGTCCATGAGATGGTGGGGGCTTAAATAGGGTCAGGTCAGGGGGATGGGTCAAAGAAAACTCCCAGTCTCAGGCTCTGCACTGACAGGTTTCGTAACCTATCAAGTACGCCCATCATCTGAGGGGAGGGACTTCACCTTCCCCCACCATGAAAACTTGATGCCCATCTTAAATGGACATGTTCAAGTACCACCAGAACTTTTCCATCTTAGGAAGATAGGCCCCAACTTTCCATATAGGGTATACTTAGAGGCCACTCAAATGTGGGTGATTAAAGCCATTTAGGAAGTTAACACAGAATCAGAGTGCTATCTACTTGCAAAGTGTTCCTATGACTATGACATCTACACTTCCCTGAAGCAGAGGCCGCCTAGCTTAGCTTGAGCTGGGCACCTGCATTTAATGAATTGCCTCTCTCACCTCTAGGCTTTTCATCACTGAGTGGAGAATTTATTCCACCCAGCAAGAGGCACAAGAATGGCTGCAAGTAGTGACATAGACTCAGCCTTTATACCTCATTACAAAGTCCTGATAGATGTGAGGTCACAGTGGGTTTGAGTTCACAATGCATTGAGGTCCTAATCATTGTGATGTGACAGTGAATATGTGTCTAATGGGTGTTAGGGGACATTGAATGTTAGGACATAGTGAATTTGAGTTCACAGTAGGACAAGGTCCTAACTGATATGAGGTCAAAATTGATGTCAAGCCAAAGGGGAATGGAGTTATAATCAGTGCGAAGTCACAATGGGTGTGAGTACATAATAGAGCTCTGAAATCATAGTTGGTGTTAGTTTATAATGAACATGTCACAATGAGAAACTGTTCCTAGTTGTGATGAGGTCACATTATGTATAGTTATTGTGAAGTTCTAAGGAGAGTGTGCAGTCACAATGGCTGAGGTACACACTTTGAGATCTCAAAGGGTGTGAGCCACAGTGTGTGCAGTGCTCATGTTTCTGATGTCTTAATGGCTGTGAGGTAGCAAGGGGTGTGAGGGCACAATGGGTATGATCTTGTAATAGGGGTATAAAGCAACTGTATTTAGGGGTGTGAGATCACTATTATTGTAAAGTACTAATGGGTACGAGGTCATAATGCAAATGAGGGTCTAGTAAATATTAAGACACAGATTACCATGGGTATGAGATCAACATGAGCATGAGTACTAAATGAGTATGAAGTTCTAATAGGAGTATAAGCTCAGAGGTGAGTGTTCACAATAATTGAGAGGTCAAAATGGGTTTTAGGGCCTAATGGTCTAAGGTGCACTGACTATGGGGTCTAATGTCTGTGAGTTCTGGAAGGGGTGTGTGAAGTCATAATGGGGGAAGTTACATTGGTCATGAGTCACAGAGGTATGAACCCATAATGGGCATAAAGTTACAACGAGTGAGGTTCTAATGACTGTGAAATCCCAATGAATTTTGAGGCCTTAATTGGGTGGCAAAAGTCATAATGGGCAAGGTACTTAGGGTGTCAGAACATGATTGGCAAGGGGTTATAATGGTCATGAAAATAGGTGTGAGATATGAATAGTCAGAGATCCTGACAGTTGTGAGGTCACAAAAGGTATGAAGATACAATAAGTGTGAATTTCTAACTGCTGTGGTGTCAAAAGCATATGAGGACCTAATGAATGTTGTCATAATGGATGTGAGTTCACAGAGAGCATAAACTCCTAGTTTGTATGTGAGGTACAATATTCATGTGGTCCTAATAAGTTTTGAAAGGTGTGATGTAATAGTGGGCATGAGGTCAGAATGGACATGAAGTCACAGTGAGTGTAGAGTCATAATGGGGACATGAGATCCTAATAGGGTGGTTGTGAAAGTATTTCAGAGGTGCTAATGGGTGTGAGATGTTAATGGTCATGAGTTCACAAATGAATGTGACATCATAATCGGTGTGGAGATCTAATTAGTGTGAGATTAAAGTGTGTAATCCTAATTGGTTTGACAGTGCAGTGTGGTTGAGAATGTAATGGTCTTTAGGTTTTAGTGGATATTAGTTCACAATGTGTATGAGGTTTGAGTTCTCAAAAAGTGTGATATCACAATGAGTAGAAGTTCACACCAACCATGAGATACTAATGAGTGGGGGCTCATAATGAGCATGTGGTCGTGATTGGCATGTGATAGTGATGAGGTGTGAGGTGATAATGGGTTTGAGATACCAATGAATGTGAATTACTACTAGGGAGTGTGAGACCACAACTAGTATAACTCAAGATGTTCATAAGATCTGAAATGAGTGTTGTGACAATGGGCCTCAGGTCCTAAGTGTTATAGAATTTGAGATCACGGTTTAGGGTAAAGTCAAAAAGGGCTGTGCATGCTCCCGATATGCATAAGTACACTGTAAGTATGAGGTCCAAATGGGTAATATGCATGACGTCACAGTGGATATGAGATCACAACGAGTGTGAGTTCCTAATTCATTTTAGTCCACAATGGGCCTGTGTTATTAATTGAGGGTGTGTATGAGGTGTGACATCACATTGTCCTGAATGCACATTGGATGCGAGGTCCTATACAGAGTAAGGACAAAATGCTACTGGTGGTGTGATATCAAAATGTGTGTGAAATTACAAGGGTTATTAGGTTCTACCCAGTGTGAGGTAACATGGGCCTGAGGTATTAATAGGGGCTGTGAGCTCCTAACATGTGTTAGGCTACAATGAGTGTTAGGTCATAATATGTGTGAGGTCACAAAATATATGTGGTCCTAATTGGCAAACGGACTAGCAAATGGGCAGGAAGGCCTAACGGACATGAAGTCACAATTGGTGTGTGGTCACAATGGGTGTGAGGATCTAATTTTTGTGAAGTCATAGTGAGAGTGAGTTCACAAATTGCATAAGGTTACAGGGGCATGAAATTAATGGATTCACAATCGATGTGAGGTCACAGTGGTCATGAAATGCTAATAGATGTAAAACCATAATTGGTGTGAAGACACTATGGAAACGAGCTCCTAATGGTTCAAAGCTCACAATGGTATGAGTCCTAATGAGCATGAAGTTATAGTAGATGTCAGGCCTCAGTGGACTGAGGTAACTGTGAGTATGAGACTCTAATGAGCATGTATTATTGGCCTGGAAAATCCTGTCCTTATTAAAAATGTCTGCTTACTAAAACTTAATTGCCCTGACAAATCACCCAAGTGCCATTGATTGCCTAAAGCTGTTTTGAAATTCAGTGGGACACCAGCTTGCAAATGCAAGTGTACTTAAAAAGCAATGAGGAAAATAGTAGAGTTAGATCGAGTCATGCTTTATAACCTATCTTCTTTAACTAGTTTATGAAGAAAGTTTCAGGAAACCCTGAAGGAAGTGTGACATTCCATTGGATCCACTGGAAGACACTGATGCCTCTGTCACTGGGGGCCCCTGCTCATCCTATTTCGGTTAAGATGGAAGGCAGACAGCCTGACAGTCATCTGGAAGAATCTACATCTTCATCCTGTGCGACCCTACCATGTCAAGATAGGATAGTGATTTTAACACAGCGCCACTCAGTTTGGATGCCTGTTCGCATGCATCATCCCTGGGCTGAAGGACCTGTAAAAGGACTAGTGATACGCTTTTCCAAGCAGCTTTGAAAGAGGAGTCGTCATGCAATTGGACTGATTATCACAGGACTCATTGGACTGATTGCCATTGCTACTACCACGGCAGTATCAGGGGCTACATTGTGACAATCTGTACAAACTCAAGACTTTATGGTGCATTGGCATCAGGACTCCCACAATTTGTGGCAACATCAGCTGGAAGTGAATGCCCACCTTCAAGATTAGATAGAAGCCCTCAAAGGAAGGGTGATTTGGCTTCGACAGAAATATCTGGCTTTGCAGCAACGATTGCTTTTAACCTGTGATTGGAATTCTAGTCATGTCTGTGTAACACCTTATAAATATAATGCCTCTGAATGTGAAAAGAATGATATACAAATGCTTATAGATGGAGCCATAGTAAATGGTACTTTAAATGAGCAAAGTTTATACTGTGAGGTTTTTGAAGCATTTCAAAAAGAATTACCAGACGCCTCTTCTATTGATGAGATAGCCCAGGAGGAAGCCCAGACCTTAGAAGCATTAGACCCCAGGGGGTGGTGGCACAGTATTACCCATACTGTTGGAAGCCTTTCTACTGCCTTAATACTTATGCTATGTGTCTTTTTCTTTGGATATTGTTCCATCATAGCAATAATGAAGTGTTTCAATAAGAATAAATCTGATATTTTCCTCACTGCCCTTAAGCTTCCCAGAGAAGGATCTGTAGAAAATGAATAAATAAAGTAGGAAATGTTGGAGAAGTAACTTCTCTGACCAGTAGAAACCTTATCCTCTGCACAGATACTCTGGTGCCTCATGAGCACACTAATAGGAGCGTGGGGACCGTGGGGAAAAACCCCTACTAATGAGTTCCATCCTGTTTGTTGTCCAAAGGAAGCCACCTGATGTTATGAGAACCTCCCTTTCCCCTATACAGCGCCTCTCTGAGGAGGCTTGCTTGACCAGCTGCCTTTAGGGAAAGCTTCTCACTGTAGATAGGGAAGTCTCTTCACAGTAAGTAGAGAAGTCATGGTGAAAGTTAATTAGTCTTGAGGAAATAGTAGCTAAGTGATAATTAGAGTTCTGCCTTGACTGGTTATAATCACTTGTTTGATATCAACAATCTTTTTTGTAAGTACCTTTTGTAATAGAAAAACTTTTGTATTAGTTTCCTTGCTTCTATTACTAACATCAACTTTTGTATTTGAAATGGATATCATCGTGTATTAATTTTTACCAATGAGGTTGTGAAATTGATTTCTAACTCTATATAAACCCTGGCCCTCCTGAAATAAAGTGTGCATTGGTCCACTCCCGTCTGTATCACCCGTGTCCTGACTATGTCTGCAGTTACTCAGGTCCAAGAGAAATATCATTGTTCGTATCAGGTCCAAATGAGAGTATGGGTATGATATACTAATGAATGAGTCTCTTATGTGTGTGAAGTCACAATGAGTTGTGTAGTAACAATGGGTGTGGGGTTTTCGTTGATCTAAAGCTACAATGGGAACAAGGTCACTATGGGTATGATAACCTAAGGGGTGGGCGTTCCTAATATGCATGAAGTCATAGTGAATGTGAGGTCACCATGGGAGGGAAGCATGAATGTGGAATGTGGTCAAAATGGGCATGAAACCACATGGTCATGAAGACTCAATGAATGTGAGATCCTAGAATTGTGAGGTCATTGTGGGTGGGAGGTCAAAATGGATGGAAGGTAGAAATACTCGTGAGGTCAGTGTGTGATATCACAAAGTGTGTTTCATAATACATGTATACCGAATGTATATGTATTTCATAATAAGAAAGATGACAAAATATGTGTGAAATTCTGAGAGTGAAAGACCAAATTATACTAAGGTCCTATTGGTTGTAGTGTCACAATGTGTTTGTGGTCAAAGTGAGTATGAGGACCAAATGGATGTGACACCCTAATTGGATATGAGGTCCAAATATATGTGAGGTCACAATGATCACAACAAGGTCCTATTTGGAGCTTTGTGGTCACAGTGTTCTTGAGGTCACAATGGATCTGAGGTCTTTTTGGTATGAAGTGACATTGGATCTCTGGTAACAATGAGTATGAATGATTGTCTAATAGGCAGGAGGTCAAAATGTGAAGTTCCCAGACGGTATGAGGTCCTTGTAAGTGAAAGGTCAGTGTGTGCACGAGATCTTAATAATGGCATGAAGTTTTAATGGCTGTTAAATACAAATGAATCTGAGGTCACAATGAGTATGAGATTGCCCCCCCCCCCACTATGGATGTGACAACATGCGTAATGTCAACATGAGCATGAAGTAACAATAGGCATACAAGGGGTGTCAGAGTGGGTGTCAAATCCAAAGGGAAGGTGTGAGGTCGGAATACATGTGATGTTGTTATAGGCATGCTGTCCAAAAGTTTATAGACAATGAGTATGAGATTACAATGGGTGGGAGATCCAAAATGCTATAATGTCACAATAGTATTGTAAGGTGATAAAATAGCCATATTTTGATTGATAAAATCTTGGAGTCTATATGAAAAGACTGGCAACTGAGTTTTGGACTCCTGTCTCAAAGACCAGCAGTCAGAAAATACACTTAACTTTGTCAGGAAGCTGAGCCATGAAGGCCAGAGAGGAAAGAAAGACTAATTCAGCTCCAGTGGAGAACTGAGCTGGTAGAAGAGCCAGGAGACAAGACAAGAGCATGGAGACATGTAGCACGGTGTAACGGTCCCATAGATGGTAGGGCCTTAAATAGGGTCATGTCAGGGGGCAGGGTCACAGGAAACTCCCAGTCTATAGGCTCTGCACTGACAGGTTTAGTAACTTATCAAGTACACCCATCATCTGAGAGGAGGAACTTCACCTTCCCCCACCATGAAAACATTATGCCAGATATTAAATGGACATGCTCAACTACAAGCAGAACTTTTCCATCCAGAGAAGACAGGCCCCAACCTTCCATGTCGGGTATACTTCAAGGACACTCATAGGCAGAATCAGAGCATTCTCTACATGCAAAGCTTTCGTAAGGGTATGCCATCTGCACTTCTCTGAAGCAGATGCCTCTTAGCTCACCTTGAGCTGGTCACCTGCATTCAATGAATTGCCTCTCTCACCTCTAGGCTTTTCATCACTGAGTGGAGAATTCCCTCCAGCCATCAAGAGACACTATGATGGCTGCAAGAAGTGACTTAAACTCTGCCTTCCTACATCATTATGATGTCCTGACAGATGTCAGGTCACAGTATGTGTGAGTTCACAATGCATTCAGGCCCTAATCATTGTGATGTGACAGTGAATACGTGTCTATTGGGTATGAGGGGACAGTGAATGTGAGGACATAGTGAGTTTGATTTCACAGTAGGCCAAGATCCTAACTGATATGAGGTCACAATTGGCAAGAGTGAATGTTAGGTCACTATGGAAGTGAAGCCTGAATGTGAAATGTATTCAAAATGGTCATGAAACCACATGGGCATTAAGACAAAATGGATCTGAGATCCTTTGATTGTGACGTCATCATGTGTGCGAGGTCATAAAATGGATGGAAATAGGTGTGAGGTCACAGTGAGTGTGAGGTCACAAATTATGTTTCATAATAGTTGTATTCCTAATGGATATTTAGTTCAAAATGGGAAAGATAACAAAATATGTATGACATTCTCAGAGTGTAAGACCCAATGATAGTAAGGTCCTATTGTTTGTAGAGTCACAATGGGTTTGTGGTCACAATGAGAGTGAGGTCCCAATGGATGTGATCCTAATAGGATATGAGGTCAAAATATGTGTGAGGTCACAATGATCACAACAAGGTCCTAATTGGAGCTATGTGGTCACAATGTTCATGAGGTCACAATCGATCTGATGTCTTATTGGTATGAAGTGACATTGGGTCTGTGGTCACAATGGGTATGATTGATTGTTTAATAGGCAGGAGGTCAAAATGTGCAGTGCCCAGAGGGTATTAAGTCCTTGTAGTTGTGAGGACAGAGTGGGCATGAGGTCTTAACGGTGGCATGAAGTTCTAATGGCTGTTAAATACAAATGGGTCTGAGGACAAAATGAGTATGAGCCCCTCCCCCATGGCTTTGAAGTTAAATGGGCTTGAGGTCTTAATGAGAAGAGTGAAGTGACAATGGGCATGATGTCAAAAACACCTGCATTCAATGAATTGCCTCTGTCACCTTCAGGCTTTTCATCACTGAGTGGAGCATTCCCTCCACCCAGCAAGAGGCACTAGGAGGGCTTCAAGAAGTGACTCAGACTCAGGCTCAATACCTCATTAGGAGGTCCTGACAGATGTGAGGTCACAGTGGGTTTGAGTTCACAATGCATTGTGGTCCTAATCATTGTTATGTGACAGTGAATACATGTCTAATGGGTGTGAGGGGACAGTGAATGTGAGGACATAGTGAGTTTGAATTCATAGTAGACCAATTTTCTAACTGATATGAGGTCCCAATTGATGTGAAGCCAAATGGGAATGAAGGTGTATGAGTGTGAGGTCACAATGGATGGAAGTAAATATAGAGCTATGAAATAATAGTTGGTGTTAAGTTATAATCAACATGTCACAATGAGAAACTGTTACCTGTCGTGATGAGGTCACATTAGGTATAGTAATTTGGAAGTTCTAATTAAAGGGTGCAGTGTGATACACTTTGAGATCTCAAAGGGTGTGAGCCACAATGTGTGCAGTGCCCAAGTTTCTGCGGTCCTATTGGCTCTGAAGTAGCAATGGGTTTGAGGTCACAATGGGCATGAGCTTCTAATAGGTGTATAAAGCAATTGTATTTAGGGTTGTGAAATAACTATTCTTCAAAAGTCCTAATGGGTATGAAATCAAAATGCATATGAGGGTCTAGGAAATGTTAAAACTTAGATTACAGTGGGTGTGAGATGAACATGAGCATGAGTACAAAATGTGTGTGAAGTTCTAATATGAGTATAAGCTCAGAGGGGAGTGGTTACAATAAGTGAGAGGTCACAATGTGTACTAGGGGCTAATGGTGTAAGATAAAATTACTATGCGGTCTGATGTCTGTGAATTATCAAGGGGTGTGTAAAGTCACAATGAGGAGATTACATTGGTCATGAGTCACAGAGTTATGAACCCATAATGGGCATAAAGTCACAATGAGTGTGGTTCTAATGAGTGTGAGATCCCAACGAATTTTGAGGCCTTAATGGGAGTTGCAAATGTCATAGTGGGCAAGGTCCTAATGCTGTCAGAACATGTTGGGCAAGAGGGTATAATGGTCATGAAAATAGGTGTGAATTAGGCAGAGATCCTGACAGTTGTGAGGTCACAAAAGGTATGAAGATACAATAAGTGTGAATTTCTTATTGGTGTGGTGTCAAAAGTGTATGAAGACCTAATGAATGTTGTCATATGGATGTGAGTTTGCAAAGATTATAAACTCCTAGTTTGTATGTGAGATATAAAAACATGAGGTCCTAATAAGTTTTAAAAGGTGTGATGTTATAGTGGGCATGAGTTCTTAATGGACATGAAGTCACAGTGAGTGTAGAGTCATAATGGGGACATGAGTTCCTAATAGGGTGTTTGTGGTGACAGCATTTGGGAGGTCCTAATGGGTGTGACATGTTAATGGTCATGTGTTCACAAATGAATGTGACATCATAATCAGTGTGGAGACCTAATTAGTCAAAGAATACAGTGTGTAGTCCTAATAGGTGTGACAGTACAGTGTTGTTGAGAAGATAATGGGCTTAAAGTTGTAGTAGATGTGAGTTCACAATGCGTATGAGGTTTAAGGTCTTCAAAAGTGTAGTATCACAATGGGAAGAAGTTCACACCAACCATGAGATCCTAATGAGTGGGTTCTCACAATGAGCATATGGTCATGATTGGCATGTGTTGCTGATGAGGTGTGAGGTGTTATTGGGTTTGAGGAACTAAGGAATATGAATTCTACTAGGGATTGTGAGACCACAATGAGTGTAACTCAAGGTGTTCATAAGGTCCAAATGAGTGTTGTGACTATGGGTTTGAAGTCCTAAATTGTTACAGGGTATGAGACCATGGTTGGGGGTAAGGTCACAAAGGGCTCTGCATGCTCCTGATATGCATAAGGTCATTGTACATATAAGGCCCAAATGGGCAATATGCATGAAGTCACAGTGGATATGAGATCACAATGAGTATGAGTTCCTAATTTGTTTTAGTCCAAAGCCTGTGTTTTTAATTGAGTGTATGTATGAGGTATGACATCGCATTGTCATGAAGGCACATTGGATGTCAGGTCCTATACAGAGTAAGGAAAAAATGTTAATGGGTGTGTGATATCACAATGGGTGCGAGATTACAAGGGGTATAAGGTTCTAACCAGTGTGAGGTAACATGCTCCTGAGGCATTAATATGGGTGTGAGGTCCTAATGTGTGTTAGGCTACAATGAGTGTTAGGTCATAATATGTGTGAGGTCACAATATTTATGAGGTATAAATCGGGAACGGTACTAGCAAGTGTTTGTTCTCAATGGGCATGAGGTCGTAACCAATATGAAGTAACAATTGGTGTGTGGTCACAATGGGTATGAGGTTCTAATTTGTGTTAATTCATAATGAGACTGAGTTTGCAAAGTGCATAAGGTTATAGTGTGCAGGAATACTTAAAGGAGTCACAATCGATGTGGGATCACAATGGGCATGAAATCCTAATAGATGTAAAACCATAATTGGTGTGAAGAAACTATGGAAAGGAGGTCCTAATGGTTGTGAGGTTACAATGTTATGAGTCCTAATGAGCATGAAGTTATAGTAGATGTCAGGTCTCAGTGGACTGAGGTCACAGTGAATATGAGATTCTAATGAGCATGATGTTACAGTAGATATGAGGTCCTAATAGAGGTGTGAGATCACTGTATAAATATTGAATGTGAGTTTACAGTGAGACGGAAGGCACAATGAGTGTGAGGTCACAATTGGTGTGGGGTCATAATGAGCATGAGTGGAAATGTCTGTAGGGTTCAAATGGTGTGTTAGGGTACAATAAATATCATTATTGAATGTGAGATTGAAGGCACACAGAGTGAGAGGTCACAACTGTTGTGAAAGCCTAATGTATATGAGGTCAAAATGGATATGAGGTCATAAATGTCATAAGATTTTCATGGATGAGAGGTCCCAATCAGGAATGTGACGTTACAGTGGGTAGGAGGTCATTGGACATGAGAGCCTAGTGGAAGTTTCATGGTCACAATGGGCATGAGGTCACAATGGTGTGAGCTTCTAATAGGGGTACTAGATCAAAATGAATGTTAGTGACAAATAAATATTTAAGGTCAAACTATAAATGGGCATGAGTTATTAATGATGATGAGGTACCAATAAATAAGAGATCACGACTCATCACAATCCCTATTGGGCATGAGATCAGAATGGTCATAGGTCCTAAGGGAGTTGGGTTCATACTGGGAATGGAATAATAATGGGTGTGAGATTACAATGGGAGTGAAGTTTTAGTGGCATAAGTTCACCACTGGTGTGAAGTACTAGTTGGCTTGAGGTGAGAAGGTGTGTAGCACCAATGGATGAGAGATCATAATGTTATAAAGTCACAATGTATATGAGGTGTAATGTTAGTGAGCTCCTAATGGGTGTGGGTTCACAATGAGGATGTCGTCATAGTGGATGTAATGTCATAGTGAATGTGGAGTCACAATCATGTGAGGCCACAGGTCAATACGGTCTTAACAGATGTGAATTTGTAATGCAGGTGAGGTCCTAATAGAACCCGAGATTACACAGGGTTTATATCTTAGATGATGTGATGTTAAGTCACACAGGGTATATAGTGGGTGTGAGGATATAGTGTGTGTGAGGTCACAATGGGTATGTGGTCAAAATCTGCATGATGACACACTGGGTATGAGGTTACAATGGGCATGAGATCCTACTGGGTGTGTATGATCCTAATATTTGTAGGGTCGAATGAGTATAAGACCACAATGAATATGAGGTCAAAAGTTGTATAAGGTTCTTATTGGTGTGTGAAGATCTAATAAGTGTACAGTGAATATGGTTTCATAATAGTTGTGAGGTCACAATGGCTATCAGGTTCTAATGTTTTGTGTGAATTCACATTGATAATAATGTCCTAATAAGCCTGAGGTCAGTGGGGTTGTTATCCTAATGGATATAATATCATAGTGAGTGAGATCAAATAGGCTTACCTGCTACTTTGTGTGAAGTCACATGGGTATGAAATCACAATGAGTATTAGATCCTAATAAGCATGTGATCCTAATGGGTATGAAGTAAAAAAATGTGTATGTTCCTGATGAGAAGTATGAAGCCACAATGGATGTCAGGTCCTAATGGATTTGAGGGTACAGTGGGCATTAGTCATAATGATTATGATGTCCAAAGTTCACAATAAGTAGGTATCTTAGGTCATAAAAGGCATAAGGTTGCAGTGGGTGTGTGGTCCTAACAAGCTTGTGGTCATAACTGGCTTGAAATGACAATGTGTGTGACAGTGTAACTGTGGGTGTAAGGTCATACATGGTGTCATAATGGCCATTAGGCTCTGGTGGGTGTAGGTCAATAGGCATGAGGTCCTATCAGGTATTTGAGGTCCCAATGGGCATGAGGTCAAAATGTGTGTGGGATTTCTAATGGGCATGAGGTAACAATGGGTGTGTTTTTCTAATGTGCTCGTGGTTCCAATGGGTTTTTGTTCCCAATGGGTAATTGGTCCTAATAGGTATATGGTATATGGTCACAACTGGCATGAATCTTAACAGGTAATGTCATGTGGGTGTCAGGTCCAAATGAGGGTATGGGTATGATATCCCAGGGGTGCAGGGAAGCCTCTGGGCGGTGCCTGGAGGGTTTGGCGCTCTGTGACGTGGTCAGGTTCCAGGCGCCACCTGCTGACGTGTGCCAGTGTTCCAAGTGGAGTTGCCATAGCGAAAGGACGCGAAGGCCCTTGGGGTTGGCTCTGACTGCTCACCAGTTCTCACAGGCCAACAGGGAAGTACAGGAGCTCCGGAGCCTCAAATCGCGCACCTGGAAACCCCGCTGGGACGGGCTGGGTCCACTTTTCACCTCCGCTCCCGCTCCATCCCACATCCTGGCTGAACCCGTGTTGAACAGCTCCCCCACGTCCTCTGCCCTTGCCAGTCCTGGAAGCGGGCGGTGTCTGGATCCTCCAGCTCTTTCACCATCAGTGTCATCTGTCTGGCTGACAGCAGAAGGTAGATAAAATTTTAGCAGCTCAGCGAATCCGGCATCTACTCCCTGCACAGGTGTCCGCTCACGTCTTGTCTGTCCTCTTGCCTTGGCCTCTCTGGCCCAGATCACTGCCTGCTCCTTCCTGCTACCCAGCAGCCAAGGATTATACTGGGTATAGGCAGGATCTGGTAATGCGGGTGTGGTGGTGCACAGCCATATGTTTAAGGCTCCTGCAGGAAGCTCTGCTCAGACACTAGGAGAAGGGACATCTGATCCTTCCCTGCCTAGGCAAGGATCCCTAGCACCCAGAAATGGTTTTCTTAGGCATCAGTATCTCTGTTATGCAGATCGCCAACTGCAGTGGCTGCTTGGAATCCGTGAATTCAAATCCGGACACCTAGGTGCAGCAGATAGCACTAAAGGGCAGTCTTTGCCCAGTGATTGGTGTCCAGGAAATTCAAGCAAGCAAGTAAACAGGCACACACTTTGAACTCCCTCTGTCCAACCTCATACCTGACACACTCATGTAACTGCACATGAACAGAGAATTCCTCACAGGCAAGCCCCCCCCCCCCTCTCTCTCTCTCTTCCTCTACCTCCCCGCCACCTCCATATGCTCACTCAGAACACATTGTGCCTGGTTCTCCTGGATCCACATCCACATACCTATTTACACAGATGCAGACATGTGCTTAGGAAGCACACCCATGTACAGCATCAGGAACACATGCACTCATGCAGGCAAGCACTGGCACACACCCTCACTGTGAGTGCACCCAGTACACAGTGGCCTGGAAGTTGCTAAGTAGTTTATGGGGAAAGGGTCCTACTTGTTCAAGTCAAGGGTGATGTTCTTGTGGTGGGTGTGGCAAAGGAGCCCAGCGCTGTGTACTGGCCAGCCCATTGGCACTTGGGTCTCCTCTTGCTGTCCTCACCAGTCTCCCATTCCCTGGGCAATGCAGCCCAGGCAACCTAGGAAGCAACGAACTCTTGGGGGAAAGCAATGAAGGGATACACGGGAATACTTCAGGAGCACGGGATTACACCCCAGTAGTGCCCCAACCAAGGAAGGCATGGGTCTACACCCTGAAGCAGGGCACTGTAGGCAGAGAGCGGGGCAGGCCTGTGACACAGAATCCCTTGGCTCTTCTTCCTTCTCGCAGGTCCCAGGGTCATGGAGCGCCCATGCATGCACCCTGCCCTTCCTAGCCACCACCCACCATCCATGGCCAAGGTACTGAGGCTTGTCCCTTGCACTCATACCTCCTTCTCTACTAACTCCCTCCGAGTTTCTCTATTCTAGCCTTCCTTGTCCCTGCCTTGCTAATGCTTCCACTCCTAGCACTGGCCTTCAGGCCTCTGTTCTCCCTGCAAACTCACGCATGCCACTGTAACTCTGCCTCTTTGCCTCTGCCTCTGCTTCCCAATTTCTTCCTCCTCCTCTTGAGGTTCACAGTCTGCACACCTCCCCACGAACCTCTTCCCTTCCTCTGGGGAAATCAAAACTCCCTCACCCTGGTGTAGCCCTTCTTTCTTCACCAAATCTCCCGCTGCTCTCACCCTCTGCACTCCTGGGCTCTCTCAGGCCTCTGGTGCACACCGATCCCCATTCATCTAAGCTGTTGTCTCCATGCTCTGTCCCCAAGTCCCTCTGCTCCTTTTCTGCACACTGGAGGTGTGTGTCCAGGTTGGGAGGGTAGCTGCCTTCCTTGCCTGCCTTCTGCCTCCTGATCCTGCGTCTGACATCCAATTAGTGTGGAAATGGCCTCTGCTCACTTGGCAAGACCACCTGAAGACCTTGCCTGGCTTGCTAGGTAGTGGCCCTGTGTGCTTGTGAGCTTGCAGTTCTGCGCTTGTGCAGCCCACTGTGCAGCAAAGCCTGCAGGTGGTGGCTGGATGTTTTGGTTCTCCATGCCTTGCCCAGTGTGCTGATGTGTGCTTGCATTTGCATTCCAACAGAAACAGCCATAGTGAGAGGGGGAGTGATGTGGCTTAGCGGTAGGCAATTGGTGCTCACAGGCCATCAGGGCCTCCTGGTGCCTTCCTAACTGCGCATGCATTCCCCTGGTGCTGGGAAGCCTCTGGGCGGTGTCCAGATGGTTTGGCGATCTGTGGCGTGGCCAGGTTCTAGGCGCCACCTGCTGACGTGTGCCAGTGTTCCAAGTGGAGTTGCAATAGTGAAAGAGACGCGAAGCCCCTTAGGGGTTGGCTGTCAGTGCTCACTAGTCCTCACAGGCCATAGGGGATTCAGAGTACCTCTGGATCCGCAAATCCCTCCCTTGGCCATCCCACTGGGACCAGCGTGGGCCAGGCTCCTAGGCAAATACACTTTCCACCTCCCCTCCTCCTCCATCCTCCCACACCTGGCTGAAACAGTCTGGGACAGCTTCCCCACCGCCTCTGCACTTGCCAGTCCTGGAAGCGGCTGGTGTCTGGATCTTCCACCTCTTTCACCATAAATGTCATCTGTCTTGCTGACAGAAGAAGGTAGATAAAAGTTTAACACATCAGCGGATCCAGTCATCTCCTCCCTGCACAGGTGTCCACTAGCGTCTTGTCTGTCCTCTTGCCTTGGCCTCTCTGTCCCAGATCACTGCCTGTTCCTTCCTGTCACCGAGAAGCCAAGGATTATACTGGCTAGAGGCAGGAGTTGGCAATCCGGGAGCCGGTGGCTCACAGCCATATGTTCAAGGCTCCTTCAGGAAGTTCCGCTAAGACACCAGTTAAAGGGACATCTGACTGTATGGGTATGTATTCTCTTTTGTAATTTTCTCCTGGTTTTTCCCTCCAGTCCCCACCCACAAGATATAATAGTTCATTTTCCACACAATGTCTAGTGAGTAGTATTGCTGTCCTTTATCAACCTTCTTTGACTTTTTTGTAAACTTAATCCCCCCAATACAAACAAACAATAATAAAGGAAAAGAAAATGAAAACAGCAACAATGAAAACTAAAAATGTCTCTTGTCTTCTTTACTTGGAGTACATTGCATAGAATATTATTTTATATGATCATCAGCACATAGCTATTATTCCATTGTTAACCATTCTTATGAAAATGTGCCTTTGGCCTCAGTGTTTAAATGTCTAGAGTCCTATATAATTACCAGAGAAACCAAACATTCTGTTGTCTTTATCTTGGAGTAACAAGCTCCACCTGTGTGAAAAACTTTGTGCTTTAAGTCAGGGTTTATGTCATGTGGTTATGTGGGAGGCAAATAAAGAGCATATTTCAGAAGCATAGTGTAATTAAAGCAAGATTCTATAGGAACATATTGAACAGCTCTTCCTGAAACATCAATCAGAAAAAGAGCTCAAATATCAGATGAGAGAATTTTATTTTTATTTTTTTATTTTTAATTTAATTTTATTTTAAAGTTGATGTACAAAGGAGTTACAGTTAAATATGTAAGGTCATGAGTAAATTTCTTGTCGTTTGTTACCCCTTCTCTCATTTATCTCCCACTTTCCCTCCCCTTTAGCCTTCCTCCCCAAGTTGTGCAGTTCATCTCCAACATAATTTCTAATTCCTGGGACTGTGGCTTAGGGGTAGAGAGCTTGCCTAGCATGCATGAAGCCCTGGATTTGATTCCTCAATACCACATACACAGAAAAAGCCAGAAGTGGCACATGTGGTAGAGCGCAAGTCCTGAGCAAAAGAAGCACAGTGACATTGTGCACTCCCTGAGTTCAAGTCCCAGGACTGGCAAAAATTGTAGTTTTATTTTCATTTATATAAGAAAACAAAAGGGAGACACCACAGAAGACAGCAGAGGAGCTGCAGAGCACTAGCTGAACTCCCTCCGACATCGCAGTTTTCTCACCCCATAGAAACTTTTACTCCTAGAAAGACAGCCAGAATAAGTTCTAACAGTATAGGGATTCTGGCCAGGAAGGAAAAACCTACTTGCTCATCTGAAAACACAGATTTGAGATCCAGGCGGCATCCCACTGCCACGCCAGTGCCGGCACCTGCAACCCGCACTCCGCACAGCTAAAGCACACAGCGTAGACCAGGGAGAAATACTCCAGACGGCGGCTGAGCACGGATGACCTGAAAACGCAGGGAAAGTGTGAGTACCTCACGAAAGTTATTCTCACTTGCACCCACAGAGCAGCTTCTGGAAGGCAGCCCTTCTCCACCGCCAGAGCAAAGCGCCATCTTTGCCACTGGCATAGGGTCAGACCAGATTGGAACTAAAGCGGGCCTGGGGAAAGCAAGGTCAAAGTAGCTCTCTTTGAAAAGGGCAAGAGGGACCCACCAGGGAGAGCCAGCTCCGCCCAGGAGAGTGCCCCCTGCCAGGCAGGAGGCATGTCCTGGGCCTCGGCTTAGCCAGAGGTGCCTTGACCTGCCCACTGGAATTTCTAAATTTAAAGCAAAAGTGCCAAGCAGCTCCCGGGGACACGGAAACACCAGACGGGGGAACAAACAGTTCCTGAGAAAGTTAAACAGTCCCGTCACAGAGGAAGCCCAATTCCCAGCCTGAACCGGAGCTGCATTCCATAGCCACCTCCACCAAGGAGGCCGCCCTGCTCAGGAGGGAGGAGCCTCCCCCAAGCAAGCAACTCTCAGCTGGGTAAAATAGGCCAGAGGCGCCCCGCCCTGCTGAGTCCACAGGCTATCCAAAGCCAGGGTGTTAAAGGCAGCGGCCCCATAGCAGACAGAGGAGCCTGAGACTGCTCAAGTCCCCATCTAAAGAGGACACCAAGGCCTGCCTGCAAGCTTTGCAAACCACAGAGACCCAGGATTTCACGAACAGGGTGAAGGGACAGAACAGAACCACCCCCTGCAAAGTGAAATCAAGTCAAACCCAGCCAATCAGGAAAATAGACTGCAGACCATGGCAAGGAAACCAGAGACTGGGGAAAGACCACCCAAACAAGGAGGACTCCATTTTTTTTCTTCTTTTCAAACATTTTTTTTAAATTAAAAAAATTTTTTTTTCACTTCTGAAACGTCGTCGGTTTCTTTTTTTGTTTTGTTTTCCATTTTACCTGTTTGTTTTATTAAGTTTTTTTCTTTTCTGTTTGTTTGGGTTGTTCCTTTTCTGTTTTTTTTTCTTTTTCTATTTTTTCTTTTTAAAATAATTTTTCTCTGTTTTGTGCATCTGTCTTCCACTATTTTTACTTTATTTCACTCTTTGCGTTCTCTTTCTTTAAAAATTATTTTCCTATGAATAACACCTCTGCTCTTTCTGCTAACTCTCCATTGTCTATCATTTCAACCTTATTATTTGTACTGATTCTACTCTTCTCCACATTTCCACATCACTGAAACTAAACCAAAATCACCACCCCCGCTCCCGAATACATTTTACTCTATTCTCTTTACTACCTCCAACTTACCCTCCTGACTTACTGCCTGGACCTCCAGTTTCCATTGACTCCTGGTTATTGGATAGAGGGTATCCCAGCTTAATCCGAGTGAAACAAAGGGGTTCATAGAGAAAGCCAGTCCTAAAAGAACTTAATATAAAAACAAGAATTGCTTATAGGGTTGTAACAGTAAATAAGTAACTACTGAATACAGAGCACAGGATCGGTTGTTATATTGAAATTGTATTCTTTAGGAGCACCAAATCTAATTTTATAGACAGATATACAGGATATCTGTATATAATTGTGAACTTGTAAGATTTACACAACAGTGCTTGGTAAGGGCTGCTTTGGGTCTTAAACGGTGCTTACAGGTGTTGGTAGACTGGCATTCCCAATCCAAATGGGCAAAAGTAATACAAGAAAGATGGCAAACAATGAAGTCTTATCCCCCACTCAAAACAAGCAGGAAGCAGAGGAGTCAATCAAAGACATAGAAGAGAACCCCCAAAATGCTCTACAAAGTCTACTGATAAACATGATAAATGAAAAGTTTGAATCTCTTCAGTCAATTATTCTAGAACGTGAGGAGGCAAAGCAAAAATTAATGGAGAATTTCATGGCATCCAAAAATAGAAAGATAAATGAACTTCAAGAGTTAAAAGAAAAGATAGCTAACCAGCGTAAAGATTGAGAAACAACACTCAGAAACAAAGTAATGAAGTTAAAGAAGTAAAGAAGTCCATACAAGACCTAAGAAATGACATGGAAATCATCAGGAAAGACCAGTCAGAAGAAAAAGAGATTCGAAATCAAGTAGCTAGCCTACAGTCCAGACTAACTGAAGCAGAGGATCGAATTTCAGGAGCTGAAGATTCCTTAGATTCTATAGAGAAAGATAAAAAATCAATACAAATCCAGTCCAATAAACAAAAGAGATCGCTACAGGAGATTCAAGACACGATCAGGAAGCCCAATTTAAGGATAATTGGTATTGAAGAAAACTTGGAGAAAGAGGTTAATGGGATAGGCAACATATTTAACAAAATGTTAGCTGAGAACTTCCCAAATATCCAGAAGGAAAGGCCTATGCAGATACAAGAAGCATTTAGAACCCCAAACCGACCAGACCAGAATAGAACATCCTATCGACACATTGTGATCAAAACAGGATCAGTAGAGTACAAGGAAAGAATCCTTAAATCTGTTAAGGAGAAGAAAACAATCACATATAAAGGAAAAGCAATCAGAATTACCCCCGACTTCTCAGCAGAGACCATGAAAGGAAGGAAAGCCTGGAATGAAGTATACCAAACACTAAATAAAAATAACTACCAACCAAGAATTCTGTACCCAGCCAAACTCTCATTCATAGCCGAAGGTCAAATAAAAGTCTTCCACAGTAAGGAAAACATGAACCAATATATCTCCACCAAACCAGCTTTACAGAAAATCTTCAAAGATGTACTATACAGGGAAAATAATCAAGATCCCAATACAGACAGAGAAATGAACCCTAAATAGTAAACATCAGATCAAGAAATGGGAAGAGGGGCTGGGGATATAGCCTAGTGGCAAGAGTGCCTGCCTCGGATACACGAGGCCCTAGGTTCGATTCACCAGCACCACATATACAGAAAACGGCCAGAAGCGGCGCTGTGGCTCAAGTGGCAGAGTGCTAGCCTTGAGCGGGAAGAAGCCAGGGACAGTGCTCAGGCCCTGAGTCCAAGGCCCAGGACTGGCCAAAAAAAAAAAAAAAAAAAAAAGAAATGGGAAGACACAGCTTTTAACAAGATAGTGATAATGAAAGGAATAAACGATCATCTCTCAATCCTAATTCTCAACATTAATGGACTTAATTCTCCAATCCAACGACATAGGCTCATAAGTTGGATCAAAAATCAAGATCCATCTATCTGCTGCCTCCAAGAGACACATCTATCCAACAAAAGTAAATATGTTCTAAAAGTGAAAGGCTGGAATCAAATCTATCAACCAAATGGCCCCCATAAGCAGGCTGGAGTTGCAATCCTAGTATCAGACAAAATTAACTTCAAATTAAAAAAGGTAAGAAGAGACAAAGAAAGTTACTACATGCTAGTAAAGGGATCTCTCAAACAGGAAGTTATAACCATTCTAAATATCTACACACCAAATGCAGGAGCACCCAACTTCATCAAGCAAACACTCCTGACTCTAAAAACACTCATAGACCCAAACACATTGATGGTTGGGGACTTTAACACTCCACTATCACCTCTGGACACTCCTGACTCTAAAAACACTCATAGACCCAAACACATTGATAGTTGGGGACTTTAACACTCCACTATCACCTCTGGACAGATCAACACGCCAAAAACTGAACAAAGAAACCACAGAACTAAATAATTGCATAGACCAACTAGCCTTAATCGACGTCTACAGAATACTGCACCCAGCAACAACAGAAAACACATTCTTTTTGGCAGCACATGGAACATTCGCCAAAATAGATCACATCTTAGAGCACAAAGAAAATCTGTACAAATTCAGAAGTATCCAAACCATTCCCTGCATTATCTCAGACCACAATGGAATAAAATGAGAGCTCAACTCAAACAGCCACCACAGAAAATCCTACAATTCATGGAGACTAAACAACACACTGCTGAACCATCAGTGGGTCATTGAAGATATTAAAATGGAAATTCAAATGTTTATGGAATTCAACCAAGTTGAGGACACAAAGTACCAGCTCCTTTGGGACACAGCAAAGGCAGTACTTAGAGGAAAATTTATATCTCTGAGTGCATACATCAACAAACTGGAGAAACAGCAACACAATAATTTAAGGAAGCACTTTAATTTCCTTGAGAGAGAACAACAAGCCAAATCCCAAGTCAATAGGCGGAAGCAAATAATTAAAATCAAATCAGAATTAAATCAATTAGTGATGAAAAAAAAAAAAAAACCGAAAGAATCAACAAAACAGAGTTGGTTCTTTGAAAAAATCAACCAGTTAGACAGACCCCTGGCAAACCTGACCAAAAAACGAAGGCAGCACACTCAAATAAACAAGATAAGAGATGACACAGGTAGCATCACCACAGAAATAACCGAAATTCAGAAAATAATAAGGGACTATTTTGCAAACCTTTATGCCAACACATTCGAGAACTTTGAAGAAATGGATGATTTCCTAGAAAAAAATTCATATCCCCAAACTTAACCATGAAGATTTAAACCTTCTAAACAGACCCATACCCAGTATTGAAATAGAAACGACAATAAATGATCTCCCATCCAAAAAAAGCCCAGGTCCAGACGGATTCACTGCAGAATTCTACAAGGCCTTCAAAACAGAACTCACACCAATATTTCTCAAACTCTTCAATGAAATTGAAAGAGAACGTTCACTTCCAGACTCATTCTATGAAGCTAGTATAACCCTCATCCCAAAACCAGGCAGGGACTCATCACGGAAAGAGGACTATAAACCGATTTCCCTGATGAACATAGACGCAAAAATTCTCGACAAAATTCTGGCCAATCGACTTCACAAGGACATCAAAAAAATCATACACCACGATCAAACTGGATTCATCCCAGGCATGCAAAGTTGGATTAATATACGCAAGTCAATTAATGTAATTCACCACATCAACCAGAGCAAGGTAAAGAACCACATGGTTTTATCTCTGGATGCGGAAAAAGCATTCGATAAAATGCAGCACCCATTTATGCTAAAAGTGCTGGAAAAACTGGGATTCCAGAGAACATTTCTGAATATAATCAAGGCAATTTATGACAAACCAACAGCAAGCATAACTCTAAATGGTGAAAAACTAAAGCCATTCCCTTTAAAATCAGGAACAAGATTGGGATGTCCACTCTCTCCCCTGCTCTTCAACATAGTACTAGAATTCCTAGCCAGAGCAATTAGACAAGAAGAAAATATAAAGGGGATCCAAATAGGAAAAGATGAAGTTAAACTTTGTCTCTTCGCAGATGACATGATCCTATACCTAAAGAATCCCATAGACTCTACCCCCAAGCTACTATAGCTGATCCAAAACTTTGGCAAAGTTGCAGGATATAAAATAAACCCTCAAAAATCAAGGGCCTTTCTCTTTGCTAACAACCCCAAGACCGAGGAGGAAATAAGGAAAGCAACTCCTTTTGCAATAGCTCCCAAAAACATAAAATACCTAGGAATAACCTTAACTAAAGAAGTGAAAGACCTATTTGCGGAGAACTTTAAAAGCTTGAAAAATGAAATTATGTCAGAACTAAGGAAATGGAAAAACCTCCCATGCTCCTGGATTGGGAGGATTAATATAATCAAAATGGCAATATTGCCAAAGGCTATCTACAAATTCAATGCAATACCCATTAATATCCCAACACCATTTTTTAATGAAATAGAGGAAGCAATCCAGAAATTCATATGGAACAATAAAAGACCTAGAATAGCAAAAACACTCCTAAGCAGAAAGAACAGTGCTAGAGGAATTACAATACACAACTTCAAGCTGTATTATAAAGCTATAGTAATAAAAACAGCTTGGTATTGGCACCGGAACAGGCCTGAAGACCAATGGATCAGAATTGAAGACCCAGAAATGATCCCACAGAATTATGCCTACTTAATCTTTGATAAAGGAGCTAAAACAATAGTATGGAAGAAAGATAGCCTCTTTAACAAATGGTGCTGGCAAAACTGGCTCAACACATACAACAAACTAAAACTAGATCCTTATATATCACCCTGCACCAAAATCAATTCCAAATGGATTAAAGACCTCGAAATCAAAACAGACACCCTGAAAACACTAAAGGAAGGAGTAGGAGAAACACTTGGGCTCCTTGGCGCAGGACGGAACTTCCTTAACAATGACCCAGAAAGGATACAAATCAAAGAAAGGTTGGACAAATGGGACTACATCAAACTGCACAGATTCTGCACGGCAAAGGACATAGCTCGCAAGATAAACAGAAAGCCCACAGACTGGGAGAAGATCTTTACTGGCCATTCAACGGACAAAGGCCTCATCTCTAAAATATATGAAGAACTAAAAAAATTACCTTCTTCCAAAATAAAACCGCAAAGAACCATTAGTCCCCTCATCATTTGGGCTAAAGACTTACAAAGAGTCTTATCTGATGAGGAAATGAGAATGGCCAAGAGACATATGAAAAATTGCTCTACATCACTGGCCATAAAAGAAATGCAAATCAAAACAACATTGAGATTCCATCTCACCTCAGTAAGAATGTCATATATCAAGAAAACTAACAATAACAATTGTTGGAGGGGATGTGGCCAAAAGGCAACCTACTTCATTGTTGGTGGGAATGTAAACTGGTTCAGCCACTCTGGCAAGCAGTATGGAGATTCCTCACAAGGCTAAATATAGAACTCCCCTATGACCCAGCAGCCCCACTTTTGGGTATCTATCCAAAAGAACACAAACAAAATCACAGTAATGCCACCAGCACAACAATGTTCATCGAAGCACAATTTGTCATAGCTAGAATCTGGAACCAACCCAGATGCCCCTCAGTAGACGAATGGATCAGGAAAATGTGGTACATATACACAATGGAATTTTATGCCTCTATCAGAACGAATGACATTGCCCCATTTGTAAGGAAATGGAAGAACTTGGAAAAAATTATACTAAGTGAAGTGAGCCAGACCCAAAGAAACAAAGACTCTATGGTCTCCCTTATTGGGAATAATTAGTACAGGTTTAGGCAAGTCATACCAGAGCATCACAAGAGCCCAATAACTATACCCTTATGAACACATAAGATGATGCTAAATGAAATGAACTCCATATTATGGAAATGATTGTTATATCACAGTTGTAACTACTTTCAACGTCCCATCTGTATCTGTCGCTTCTATTATTGATGTTGTTCTTGTATCACCTTCCAGTGGTTGTACCTACACTATCTCTGTAATCTTATCTGTGTATATTGGAAACCATGTATACAGGTATTAGAAATAGGAAATTGAAAGGGAATACCAAAATTGACATACATAGGGTAAAAAGAGACAAACAACCACAAAAGCAATACTTTCAAAACTGTTTGGCGAAAGTGAACTGAACACTTCAGGGGGGAAAGGGAAAGGGGGAGGAAGGAGGAGGTTATGAGGGACAAAGTAACAAACAGTAGAAGGAATGTAACCAATGCCTAACGTATGAAACTGTAACTTCTCTGTACATCAGTTTGATAATAAAAATTTGGAAAAAAAAAGAACAATAGAAGACAAAAAGGAAAACAAAAGGGATTCATCGAGCCTTGAGTACCTTTATGGAGAGAGGATCCTTCAATATGTGTGATGAGGAGAGAATTGTATGTAAGTTTACATTGAAATTCCAGTTCCAAGGCCAACATCAGAAAATGTAGTGATTACTACTATCTTTTGAACATATTTAGATTGAGAAACTGGAAAGAAGGGAACTCGGGGGATGATAGAACATGAAAGTACCTTTGTTTCTCTCTGCCATGTCTGGAGTGTAAGGGTGTGTGTGTGTGTGTTTGTGTGTGTGTGTGTGTTTGTGAGTGTGGGTGTGGGCAAACATGTGAATATGTGTGTGTACACACACATTATGAAGAAATTCATACGAAATCAACAACTCCTTATTCAAAAAAGCATGGAAGCCAGATGGAAATCCAAATGAGGGACAAAGTGGTTCAAGATAAATATTTGTATGTGTCAAATTTCACAGTGGAAGTCTATCATGTTAGTTATGTCTTCTAAGGAGAAGAAAAAAGTGAGCTTGAAGAAAATCTAAGTGAACATACACAAATTAAGCCGTAACCTGAAAGTAACAATGAAGATATATTGAAAACGTTTTGCCAAAGTTGGCAACAGTGTTTCAAAAAGCAAATATTAGAATTTGAGAGATCCAGTAGATGTTTATGAAAGCCAAAACGTAGGACTGCTTGTTCTTATATGTAATGACAGAATTTAAAGTTCCTAATGTTGACAGGAATGCAAATAAGATATCTAAGGGCAGTATATATATATATATATATATATATATATATATATATATATATATATATATATATATATATATGTACATATATCTACAACAAGTTATTCCCAAACAAGCACAATTAAGACAATATATTTCACCAGACCTATTCTACAAGATATACTAAAATATTCTGGCCAAAAGGCAGAACCACTAATGAACTGGAAAAATATACATGAATGTATAAAACTTACCCAATAGAATGTGTACATAAGGGGGTTGAGAATGTTCTAAGCATGTAAATGTGTTAGCAAACCTATACACAATTCTAAGAAAGAAGGAAAATTAAAATAACTTTGCGTCATAATTACTGTAGAACAATGTAAAATTAGATCTCCAATACTAATAATGGTGGGAGGAATACAATGCAGTTGCAATTTGTATTTGATTTTAATATTTCATTTAAAATATTAAAGGATTTGATTATACATATCTGTACATTTTTACTCATGGACTGTGATCTATTACTTGTGTTAGTGTTTTCTCTTTTTCTGTCATCTGTATTATTATCCCAGGTTACTGTAATTATCCCAAAATAGCTTTCTGAAATCTATTTTTAGCCCCTTAATTATGAGAACATCTGTAATAGAGAAATGAATACTCATAATTCAGAAATAAAAATACATTACTATTGGACTCAATAACCACAGAGGGCTCTAAAATTAGAGAAAGAGTGCAAGAAGTCTCTCTAAATCTGGGGAACAAGTTACATAATGGCAGTAATGAGACGTGATCTGTCAACAATGACTGGGAGTGGAAATGCAGAAAATGCTACCTGTGAGAACTAGAATGGCTGAATGAACAAAAACTCAAAGACAAATGATAGGTTGATTCCAAGATACTCACTTCAAGACCAGAGGTCCTCAGTGATCCCAAGAAAAGAGTGGCATAGGCAGTTCAGGCCAATAAAAGCCAAAAGAAAACAGGAGATTCTGCAGTATGTCACACAAGTAGAATTCAACAAAGCAATGAAAAGTGGAAACTTTGTTATGCAATGATAGAAGGTAACAAATCTACAAGATGAAATAGGAACTCAGAATATATATTTACACACTGTCCAAGCACTGAACTTTATTAGAAGATTTTGAGATAGTCCTCAGTAGAAAAATAGCTGAAGAATTTATGGAGAAATCTTTCAGACAAAATCAACAGGGAAGCATCAAAGTTAATTTCTATGCTGACCAAGTGATTTTTCACACACACTAACATAACATGTCAACCAACTTATAAGTAAAACTTCTCTCTTTAACATACAGAATGTTCTCATTAGGGATCATGGAATGGGATAGGAAAAAAGAAAGCAGCCACAATTTTTAATTGTCGAAAGTAGATTGAGCACACATGCAGATAACATGTAATAATGATAGAAATTGATGTGGAAATTATGTATATAGCAGAGGTATGAATTATTTCTCAACCATAATTCAATAGTTAACTTATAATTATAGTAAAATAATTCAATTTAGTTAAATAATTACTGCATGATAAAGTGAATTCTTTTTAGTGCCAAATTTCAAGATATGAACTGAACCTAGGAACAAATGAAAATGAAAATATTATCAGAATCTATGGATATAGTAAAGGAAGGCTTGAAAGGATACTGTAACACCTTTTCTTAACTCAATAGGAAAGATACTGAACTAGAAAACCTACTCTATATCTAAAAGAACCAGCAAACCAAACCCCAAATTAGTAGAAAGAATGAAATAATCAGGTTGAAGAAAAAGAAACAGAATCAAAACACAGCAGCATGGGCTGGGAATGTGGCTTAGCAGTAGAGTGCTTACCTAGCATGCATGAAGCCCTAGGTTTGATACCACACTACCACATACACAGAAATAGCCAGAAGTGGCTCTGTGGCTCAAGTGGTAGAATGCTAGTCTTGAGCAAAAGAAGCTCAGGGACAATGTCCAAGCTCTGAGTGCAAGAACCAGAACTGGCAAAAAATCCAGCAGCAATAATAAATAAAATAAAGAGGAGATTCTACAAAAACAAAAGCTCAGGGACAGTTCCCAAGCTCCGGGTTCCCAAGACAAGCACGATAGAAAGAAAGATAAGCAAACATAAATGTGACATATATCTCCTATAGCAGGGAATAGATTAATTCCTATCTGGTTCATCTTGGCTCTTGATGGTGGATAGCAACCTCAGGCTAAAATTGTCACACCAGCCCTTGAAAAATAGTACAAATGATAGGGGCAATGACATTGTCTCAGGCAACAGGAATCAAATAAACTTCTAGAATTTCTTGAAATTCCTCATAGCCATTTTTTCCTTTTCATACTTTTTTTTCTATCTTATGTTGTACAGTCATTTATTAGTGATCCTCTCTAGTGCAGATCAAAAGCCAAGGACACGTATATGCATAAGAAAAGTAGATCTTGTTTTGTGCAGATGAAATTGTTCCATAGGGATCATTGATACTGTGTGCCAACACCTGGATTTGGGGGCATATATCTGGCACGAAATAATGATACAGTGCCTAGTTTGATACAGTAAGTACATGCCTACACAAAGAGAGACAGGATAAACAGAGAGCCTGACAGAGAAAGAGAGATGGAATGTGTGTGAGCATGTACACCTGAGTGTTTGAAATCAAGAGCCTGAATTCATTGTCCTCAAGGTTTTTTGTTGAAGGTTAGCACTCAGTCACATGAGACACAGCTATTGTTCCATATTTTGAGTGATTAATTGGTGATAAAATTCTCATGTATTTTCATGCCTGGGCTGGCTCCACATCTCAATCTTCACCTACCAGCTTCCTGAGTAGTTAGATTTACATCCATAAACCACTAGAGTGGAAGAAGAATTTTATCATTGTCCTCAAAATATAAGAGTAACCAAATAAATCTCAGATCAGTGGGCTGTGGGGTAGGAAATGTGTTTGAAGCTGTTTAGCTCTGAACTCTTGCTACTGACTCAGGTTGTTTGTCATAACATCACTTCATCATCCATGGTGACACCTGGGATGGTGGAGATTCAGGGACGTCGACATAAAGTGAAGAGCTTAACAGAAATGGAAAGGAAATGGTATGTGAAAGGAAACCAGAGTCCTATCTGACTAGCACGCAGGAAATTACTCAACAACAGTTACAGGATAAAATAATTAAACTGAGCTCTTTCCGTTGCACTAGGGATGGGAGGTTAGGTTAGAGAAGACAGACAGCATTCATGTGTGAGCTAGAGTTCCCTCATCTCTTGCCCATCCTGAGAACAACACAGGAAATGGAAATACAACAATGTGTTACTTTCAGCATATTCTCTTTGTAGTTGGAATCATCGTTGTTACTGTGATCTGTTCCCAAGGTGATGAGAGGGAAAAACCCAGCAATCATCATATCGCCTTCCATGAGTATTCGCTGCTTCATCTTGGAAAAGCAGCTAGTGCCAGCCAAGGACCTGATCAGGAGGGGGAGGTGGAGAAGAAGGAATGTGAAAATGAAAGGGCACATCCCTGAAGCATCTTCCAACCAGAAATTCTCTCTGGAAGTGAGGCCCACAGTGTCTGGTATGTATATTCATATATCTTTATATATGTGTACATGTGACTTTTTATTGACAGAGATATACACTGTTGTCCATCTTTCATTGTAGCGTCTTGTGAATCCCCAGGAACAATGTGTAAAGTCCTTCCTTGGGGCTATCCATCTGAGGCCTTGCATCCAAGAAAAAAATATTTTTTGGAAAACATGCCTGCCATTCTCCTTCTTCATCGCAGGTTCTATGATTTCCTCTAAGATCACGGATAGTGAGACTTGGGATGAAGTTATATTTGATATATTTGATTCTATATCTGTGTTCAGAAACTTTTTGCATGAAATCTATTTGGGATCAGGCAACTGGATTGCATCAGATGGTGCATGGAAATGGCCAGCATACAATCTGTGCAAATGAGATATCAACCAAAGTTATTAGTACATTGTATCCACAGGGTGAGTTCACACACCAATGTCCATTACAGCCATCAGATATTACTAGTTGATTCAAGCACGTTTCAATAATAATTCTATGTGCACAGCCCTCCACAAATGCACCCTGTTACTATTGCCCAAGGAAGCAGCAATGTTGCCATTTCTCTTCAAAAAGTCAAGGCCAATGTCAAAATCAAGTTGTCCATTTCCATCCTGAATTTTTACCTTCCAACAGGTCATTTTTACTAAACTTTC
The DNA here is from genome assembly GCF_023159225.1 of Perognathus longimembris pacificus. NCBI lineage: Eukaryota > Metazoa > Chordata > Mammalia > Rodentia > Heteromyidae > Perognathus > Perognathus longimembris. Next base: position 50,086,510 of record NC_063178.1, on the reverse strand, counting down.
TAACATAGAAAGGTTACTTTCCTGATACACTTCTCTGAGAATGTAGAGTAATTTATGAAATTCTTCTTAGTTCTATGTTTTCCTCTTGTCAAAATATATTAGACTCAAATTCCATGGAGAGTCTTTTTATCACCCTGGAGAAGACAGATACATCAGGGCAGTGAACACACTCTGTGCATACCTGCAGTGTTGGATATACATTATGTTATACTCACCCATAACCATGCTGTGGCTATTACAAAGACATGAAGGACTTAACAGTACAAGAAATTTTAAAATGAAGGATGTAAAAAAACCTTTCTAATGAGATTGATACTGGTCTATTATACCTGTACATTCACTGCATTATACAGGATTTTATCACTGAATTTAAAAATTCTTGGTATTACATATGCAGAGGTCTTATTGAGACATGTACATGTATGCATGCAATGGGCTTCAACCTCACAAGATATTAGCTGTTGTTGGGCTCTGGCTATACCGTTAAGGGGCAGTCCCGAGAGACCTGCCTCTTCTCCTGCCCCAAGGTTGCATGACTGTTAGCCATTCCTACCTTTTCCCCGGGTCTGGAACCAGAAAGGAGCCTTGACCAGCCCTGCCTTCTGCCTCGGCCACGTGTGTGTCAAAATGGTGCCGGGCGGAACCCAGGGGGTGGTCCTATGTATGTGACAACTGCCCATAGAGAAAATCCCGTGATGTCACTGTGATGAACAGCTCATAATCAGCCTATCGCTTGCCTAGTTAGCCACTCCAAATCCTTCCCCTTCCTGCCACCATTACTGTTATAAATGTGGCTGTTTTTCCCTGAGTAAACAGGAATTCCAAGAAGCTTTCCCCGAGAATGCCCACAAGTCCTGCATCCTCATTCTTAAGCGTGAGAATGGGGAGGGGCGTCTCGAGACTACACACATCCAAGACTTGCACGTGAGGCCGCACTCCAGCTGTTCCACCTGCGGGACTGGGCGGAACACGCGAGAGAGTGAAAGGGTCTCACACAGCCTGTGATTAATACCATAAATCTTTTTATAGTTTCTTGAGGAATATACATACAGATTGGCATAATGGATAAAATTAAATTCCCATGATTCTTGTGTAAGTATGCTCTTTCTCTTCATTCTTGGCAGCACTTGTTACTAGATAGTAAGCTAGACATTGTCACTGGAGTGAGATAAAATTCAGTGTCATTTGGCTTTGCATTTTCCTTATCCCAAAGATGTTTAGTATATTTTTGTATACTTTTATGAGCCATGTATACTTCTGGTTTTGAGAAATGTCTTTAAGTTTATTTTCCAATTAGTCTGTTGTCCAGTTTATTCCATAGGAGTTTAGGTTTCTGTGCTTCCAGCATATTCTGGTTATTAATCCCTTACCACGTATTTAATATGCAAAATCTGTAGGCCATATAGTCTGTTGGCTCTTTACTTCCTGTGCCAAAGGTTTTAGTTTGATGTAATCCCCTTTGCCAATTCTTGCTTTTATTTTCTGCCTGTACAAAATTTTTCATTGTTGTTGTTTTTTGTGCTGTAGTCTATTATCTTAAGCTTTAGCTCTTTAATATTTTGGGACTTGAAAAACAAGGTAAAAAAAAAACCCAAGGTCATTTGCAGCTTAAGCCTTCCTGGACATAGTATTTAGGAGAAGATGGGTGCAAGTATGATCACAGAGAAAGAAACTCTGTGAGTGGAGCCATTCAATGAGCACATTCCTTGGGAGCCTGTGTCCTCATGTGGGACCTTTGCAGCCCGAAGGAACGTAGCTCACTCATAAACCAGAAGAGCCTCTGTAGCCAGCCATTGCTAGCAGTACTTCAGTGGATGAATAGACCAAGAAAATGTAGCATATGTACACAATGGAATTCTACACTTTAATCTCAAAGAAAGATATTGTACCATTTGGGAGGAAATGGGAGGACTTGGAAAAAACATATATTAAGCAAAGTAAGCCAGACCCAAGTAAATTCCAGGTTGCATGACTTCCCTCATTTGTTGTAACTACAATATGCCTGTAAATTTACAATTAAACACACTGGATGGTAAAAGTAAAAAAAATACATATCAACTTCATAAACAATACAGGATTCTAGAAAAGAAGAACACAAAGGCTCAATTACTATGTGCATGTAATAAAGAATTCTTATTCATGAGGAGAGTACCAGATTCCTTCTGGAAGGAACAGCCTTAACTCAGATATAGACAGAGCAAGGATTCTGAAAGGAGAGACTCTAGCCACAGAGGATTATCTGGGAAGGAGCTGGTTGTCCTTACATATTACATCAAATGAGCATGTAATGGTTTGGCTCCAGCCACTGAGCATAGACACATGCACTCACACATACACACACACACAAACTAGGCTAGGGCTCTCTCTCTCTCTCCATATGTATGTATATAGAGAGAGATTAGTTGTGACAAAACAAACACACAACACATACCCACATATATGTATACATATCTATATATATAGAGAGAATATATGTATGTATATATACACACACATGCATAGGTGTATGTATATTTATATATGGTTGGTGAAAGTAGACAGCCATGTAGTTCAGGAAGAAAATAGTTTATTTGGGAGGGCCAAACTTCTGAGCTCTACTCTAGAGTAGGGCCTCGCACACAGCTGCCTGACAACTCATGGAGAGAGATTCCATAAGGGAAGGAAAGGAGGCATGACTTAAGTGAATGAAGGAGTGACCTCAGAGGAGAAGGAAGTGATGTCAGAGCCTAGAGGACCTCAACTGTCATGCAGGTGGGTGGTGACCTGTTTCATTGGCTACAGATACTGGTGTAAGACCAGGTGCATTCTTGAATACAGAGGGAACAAAGGGGGTGGAGGGTCTATGTTTGGTTATAGATGGAGAGAAAAAAAACAAAAGGGCCAGTATTTCTGGGTGGACCTAAACTGTAAAATGTGTGCATATATATATGTATATATATGTATATATATGTGTGTGTACATATATGCAAACATATACACATATATACATACAAGTATATGTATATACTAAATACATATATACATTTATATACTATATATACTATAGCTGTATAGGTAGACTGATAGAGAAGAAGGACACACACACACACACACACACACACACATAGACACATACACACACACACACAGAACCAAATAGAAATAATCCTGTCCTCTGATAATTTTCTACGAGGCCAGTGTGCCTTGGACCTCTCTACATTTCTTACTCAATTCAGCTTTTGGCCTAGCGATTTTAAAATTATTTGAAGTGATTTTCTTGCAATCATTTTCTTGATTTTTTTTCTAGATACAGGGAGAATGAGGAGGAAAACAGCTAATTATCTCCCTTTGAAATTGTACTCATATTCTGAGGAGCCAGGTACAGTTACTTCCTTTTCTAAGCTAAAGAAGAGTCAATGCTTTCCATCCTCACTGGGTCAACTTTGAAATGTTTGCACTCATTGTCATTTTCCTTTGTGATCTCTTCCTGATTGTGTTCTTCACTGGGTACGAGGCTCCGCATTGTCTCCTCTATTCTAATGGGAGAATCAGCTATTTCCAAATCCAGGGCTGAAAGGGATAGTCTGGCTTTTCCCCCTATATGTTGTTCACCATAATGCTTTGTGATTTATCCTCAAAATACTTCTTTAAAGCATCTGAGTATATGTTACCTTCTGATGTCAGGCTATATACCGTAAATCAAAAGAGGTCCTTTATAAGAAGCAAGTGTAAATCAGATGTTGTGATTTAAGAGACCCATAAAATGAGAAGTTTGAGGTGACCTAGTAGCAAAATAATCATGAGACATCAAGACTGTCAAGTACAGAATGGAATTATATTTTGTGCTTTTACATTGAACAAATAACATTTTTCATTTTACACAGGGACATGGTAATATGTGTACATGAGATTTGGGATACTGTGTAAAGTCTCCACTAGAGCAATATTCACAAAACAATTTCATCAAAATCTCTGCATTTCCTTAATTTATTCCAATACACCAACATAAATGCAATTTAAGTTGAAATAATTAAAAAAAATTCCCCCCAAAAGTTGAATAAAACCTATAGAAAAATTCCCCCATCTCTGAGTCATTAATTGCTTAGGAAATAAAAATAAAACAAGAATATTCTCTACATTGATTAAAGAAATATTGCATTTATACAAAGTTTGAAAAGTTTGGCTCAAGCTCATACAATACTGGCAGCTTACTAAGACTTAAAATTTAGCAAAATAAAAGCTGTGCTATTGAAAATGTAGACTTTGGACAGCTCTCTGTCACCTAGCAAAAAGAGTGTGATATTCTACTGGAGCTAAGTTAAAAGCTATGGCTGGTCTATCATATTTAGCAGCACATTGAGGAAGCCCAAAATCTTCTGGGGCGTGGATAAAAACAGGAAGAAATAGCCAGGCACCCAGTGACTCATGCCTCTAATCCTATCTTCTCTTAGGAGACTGAGATCTGAGGATTTTGTTTCAAAGCCAGAATGGTCATAATAGTCTGTGAGACTCTTATCTCCAGTCAATCACCAAGAAGTCTGAAGTGGATGTGTGGCTCAAGTAGTAGAGTACTGGCCATGAGCAAATTTAAAAAAAAAAAAAAAAAAAAAAAAAAGCTCAAGGACAGTAACAGGTCCTGAGGTCAAGCTGCAAGATTGACACTAAAACATTAAATTATGAGCCCAATACACTTTGTCTTTAGGCATTCCAACAGAGTGAGAACAATGGAAGATAGTCTTAGGATAGGAACAAAAAGGCACAATAACTATGTGCATCCTATCATAGAAATTGCTATTTACTGTAACGAATTCAAGTAAAGGGAAACAACGGTTTGTTTTCCATGGTTGTTATTTTTGTTTTCATTCCCTTTGGTCTTGTTCGTTCATTTATTGTGTTTAGGTGTGTGAGTGCGGGCACAGAAATGGAGGGACCAAATGGAGGGTAAACAAATGAAGTGGTCGTACTCGCTGGACACTGTGTTGAAAAGGAAGAATAAAAATTGTGGGTGGGGATGGGAAGGAAAAACTGGGACAGAGAGATGCATGTGGTGACATTGTCCAAAAAGAAATGTAATATTTCTATGACGTTTGTAATTGTAATTCCTCTGTACATCACCTTTACAATAATAATAAAACAATGCCAAAAAAGAAAATGAAAGAAATAACATCTGGCTAGTAAAAACAAAATTCCTAAACATTTATTGTCAGCACTATGCCTTCTGTGCATACCCAGAGTAATAATACATTGAATCCCATTTCCTTCTGTCTCTGACATCTCTGTCTGTCCCTCTGTCCTACTCCACTCTCTCCACTTTTTCATTTCCCTCTCCCATCTCCTTTTCTCTCTGCTGTTCTTTTTGCCTTTTCCCCTCATTGTAGTCACAGTAAAACTACTCTCAAGAATGATCACCCAGGATTTTATCCTCTGAGATGAAGGGCTTCCTCCTCCCACTCTGTGATTTCTTGAGGCTATCTTGTTAATATCCTGCTGCTCCCCTTATGGGTGCCTGAACATCCTTCTGGGATAGATGCAGCAGAAGTAGAGAATTTACTAGTGTTATGTGTCATTATGTGTACAATTAGCCCTTCGCCTAGGACTTAGCTCAAAAGACACCAAAAATTGGAATAAAGATTAAGTACATATTAAATAGAAGGAATGAAAAATATATAAGATAAATGTAAGCAATACACCCATATTCATTGAACTAACATTTCCATAATATAAACAAACATAAGACTGGAAAATTACTATAGATTTAGATAAAAAATTGTATATTGTAATCAAATATATGAGTTTAGTCTTAACAATGCTTATTTCGACTTCAATGTCTTTTATCCCTGAAGCCTTGCAGACAATTTCTGTCGGTCTTTAACAAGATGATGTAGCACTTAGGGGAAAAAATGCAGCCCAGGAGCCCTATACTGGAGGCCAAGATGGAGAAAACCTCCACAGCCACCATGACCTTGCCCTTGGCACTGTGGTAGACAGGCAGGAAGCTGAGCCACACATTGCAGAACACCAGCATGTTGAAGGTCAGGAACTTGGCTTCATTGAAGGTGTCAGGCAGGTTCCCAGCCACGAAAGCCATAGTGAAGCTGGTTAGGGCCAGGGAGCCCAGGTATCCCAAGACACAGTAGAAAGTAGTGAGGGAGCCCTTGTTACACAGGATGATGAGGTGGCCATGTTCAGTGTGTGTGTCTGTGTCAAGAAGGGAGGAGAGGTACCCAGCCAGAGTCCACAGAAAGTCACTTGGATCAGAGTGCAGATGGGAATGATGAAGTTAGGAGCCCCTAATACCAGCAGCCACCTGATTCTTCTCCCTGGAGAAGTGACCTTGAAGGCCAGAACCACAGTTAACATATTTGGCCAAGACAGCAGAAACAGCTACAGTAAATGCAGTGGTTTGCTGTAGAATGCAGGTGACTGTGTTGGGACGGCCAATAAACAGCAAGGAACAGAGGAAACAGAAGATGAGGGAGATGAGCAGGATGTAGCTGAGAGCCTGATTATTAGTCTTGACAATGGGGGTGTTGTGATGTTTCACAAACACCCCAAGAACAATTACTGTGAGTGTAGATAAACCAAGAGCCATACAGGCCAAGGCCATCCCCAAGGGCTCTCCATAAGCCAGAAAACTTGCAGCTCTTAGGAGGCACTTGTTTCTCTCTGTGTTGGCATACTGGTGATCTGGACACGTTATAGAATGCTCCATATCTGATGAGAAAGACAAGTTACCATTATTCCCTTTTAATTACTTACAAGGAAATTAGGAACTCCCTCCCTAGAAAAAAATTCTTATACACCAAAAATGACTAGCATAATCTTCATTTGATCAAGTATTACCATACATTTTTAGCATTATTTTTTGTAACTTCATCATGTTCCTACACTTGTTTCCAGAAGTCTAGTTGAAACTAGTTACTTGCAATGAATACCATTCATATTGTTTCTTGGCATTTCTAATGTCCTAACAATCACTTTATACATCTCTCCATGCTTCCATAATAATTCTCAGATTCTTGTGTACAACTCAATGACGTTATTTAAAATGACTAGGGGACCGTGCATTTTTCTGTATGTCTTTGTGCAATGTACCTAGGAGCACTGTGGTCCTTCCTTGTAATTGTGATATTTGCTTTTCCTACTCACCTGTAAAGCACAAGGGAACCAAGAATTTAATCATTCTTTGAAGTTATAGAGTCATGCCATTTACAACACTTGTACCAAACCAGAGCACTTTGTATCAAAACAATTCTGGGCACTAGGAAATAAAGTTTTGTGTTATCTTTAGAATGTAAAAGCAATTTTGAGAAAGTTGTAGACCACATTCTTAAAAGGATTTTGCACCTCATATGATAGAAAAATTGCTAATATTACTGAGTAGTTAAATAACTATGCATACAATATACTAGAAAAAGTAATTCCTACACAATTCAGAGCACATGATTTGTTTTAGTTTTGGTTTTTGTTCTTCAGGAAGCAGCATCATCCATTGTTGCAATTAAATTATTACTAAGTGAATGAAGGAGGACTTTGACTGCAACCCCAATACACAACTTTTGGAGTGCTTTTCATGTTTTGTGGGGAACTAGGAGAGAACAAGTATTTCTCCCTCCACTGTGAACTTACCTGTCCCATTGGCCATCTCATTCTCTGTGCAAGGAATGCAATCAAAGCAGCAGGCAGCCTTTCCCTCCTGAGGAGATTTCCTGAATCCAAGACCACAGCTCTCACTGCAGACAGAATGAACAGGCTGAGGAAAATCATACATGTGTCAGAAACGGTTTACACTTTCCTAACATTTCAAAAGTTACATTATTTGAACAACTTAGATTCACAAAAGGATTATATGCTACATCATCAATGATTACTCTCATGAAAGATACCTAAGTAACAGCTAAACTAAACATTAAATGAAGCAACCAGAGAAAAGAACCAAATAAACCTTTCAAACACACGGAGCAATTCCTTAGGTACTTTATCGGTGTTAGAATCCTGCTAAGAAACGTGCAATTTGTATTTTATGACAATGTTCAAAATTAACATTTAGAAACAAACTGAATTTTTCTTGGATGATGCTGATCCTGGAGCTTGAACTCAGTGTCTGAGCAATGTCCTTGAGTTCTTTTTATTCAAGATGAGTAATGGGCCACTTGACCCACAGCTCCAGCTTAGTTTTTGTTAGTTTAATGACATAGAGTCTCACAGATTTCTTGCCTAGCTGGGCTCTAAACTGAGCTTTAATCTGAGAACTGAGGATGTCAATCTCCCAAGTAGATAGGATTAGAAGCATCAGCCAGCACCCAGGATCTCTTTTGTAGTGGTTAAATGAAGATAAAAATCTCACAGGAGTTCCTGCTGGACCTGACTTTAAATCAGGATATTCAGAACTGAGTAGCTAGTGTTACAGAAGACAGTTGCTGGCATTCAATCAGGTATAAATTTTAAGTGTGAATTTTACTTATGTATTTGTTCTTAAAATCATTAGAATTAAATGCAACCCACCTCTGAAGTTCCTATGGCCCACTCTACCATACCTTCAGATAAAGACAGTTGATGAACATGTAGAGCAAATGGAGAAAACATTCCTATTTTCACCTGAAGATCAAGACCTTCTGGAAAATTCCAAATATTCACAATGTCATACACTGCCCCAATTTGCTTTTGTCATCTAAAATCACCCGATCTCAAACAGGATTCTGAAACTGGATGTTCTTCAGAAAGGGTGCAGCTACAAGAGATACATAATCTTTTGGTGAAATACATCCCAGTAGTTAGACAGAAATTAAGAAAATTAGAATTAAGGATTAAGAAAATCTCCTGCGTGTTTTTAATCTCTGATTCAGATTTCAAGAAAAGCACAGACAGCTGATGAACCACTCCAGAAGAAAATCTTTGCATGAGTAAAAATCATTTTCCTGAATGCTGGTCACTCAACACAATGCTAGAAGTCCTCTTTTCAAGAGAATCCTATTTCATTTAAATAATCATAAATGCAGGAATTCTTGTATGTATAGTAAGAGTTTTCCACAAAAATGAATTCTATTAATGTCTACAGTTATAGTTTGAGCTTGTTCAAGTTTTAATATCTAAAGGAGAATGAAACTAGGTCACTTATTAAAAATAAAAATACTTTTGTTCAGCAGGTCATGCTTAGAAACTCGTATGGAAAAGGTGCTAATAACTTTTCAAAACATTATCTGCATGAATGTTCAGGTTATTAATCAGTAGAAGAATGTATGGAAATGTGGAATTAATTTATTGCTTGTTACTGGCCTGTTGGGGTTTGGACAACCCCTTTCTCCCCCCACGGGGAGAATGGTAACCACAAAATCTATGAAAGAGCACTCAGCCTGGCCCTCCGCCAGCGGAAGGCCAAAGGCGTGCTCACATGGGCAAGCGCTAAGTTGAGGAAGGGTTGCTGAAGCCTCCCCTCCCCCCAGTCCCCCCACATGTTACCAAGGGCGGAGGCGAAAAGGAAGGCATCAGGGACACGCTGCGGTGGTGGGAAGCGTCTCAAAGACTTTAATATGGAAGGGCACTTATATAGAAGTAATGGCGGGAAAGAAAGGGGGTTGGCCAAAGGGCCAGTCATAGGCTAGGGATCACGTTCATCAAGTGACCTCACGAAACTTCCCTTTGTGCGCGGGACAACCCCATCATGATGGCACGCACGTGTTTACCTCCCAAGGGGTGGAGGCCAGAAGGTGGGAGGGACTTCCATTGTCCCAAAGCTGGCAGAAGGGCAGCCTTCCCAAGGCCATAATAATCCCCAACACTGGCCTGTTTTCCTTAAGAGCACAGGAACACATCTCTACAAAACCTCATAGACATTTACAGAAATATAATTACTTTAATTTGGGGAACATAACTAAAATATTTAATTTCATGTGGTGATAATGTGCTGTACAAATTCACTGTTCTGATGGTGTGTGCCATCAGAAACAGAATGCCTTACCTGTGCTGGGGAATGTACTCTCCATTTCCTGTTTCCCATTGTTTGTACTTCTGATGTATAAAGAAGAATCTCATGGAGAGCATGGGCCAGAGCATACACAGTGTTGTACACATTGTAACTGTCTCCAGACATAGTCATGTCAAAAATGTGCCCAGGCAACCAATCCAAGGAGGCCTCATGAGGACAGTTCTCCCATGTTACACAGTCAGACTCAGAATCTGAGCAATTAAAAGACAGAAACCACAACCAAGCAAGGAAAAAGTCTTCTGGGTATGTGGAAGGGTTAGCTGCCTTGATAAAATTTGTAAATCCAGAAACATCTGAGTGATGTTATGAGAAAATGAGAGGTACATGGGATGAGCCAAGCATGAAATATCTCTTTCTGATGGTTAAATCCCACTGTGAGTTCAGGATACAAACTTTGCCTTTGATTAATAGTTGCTCAACACACCTCATTAAATCTAGTAGAGATTCATCATCAGCTAATATGACAAGGACATTTGCTGAGGATTTATTAAACTGGTGATAAAAGGACATGACTTTGAGTGTGTATGATACACCATGGGTTGGAATAGCTAGCTCAAAGGCTATACAAACTCTGTTCTTGGCCATTTCTTTTTTCAATGCAGGAAGAATCCACAAACCTTTCTCATCTGCTATGGTAAGAAGATCCACCCCGTTCCAGTTGAATCAGTAAGGAGACCATGGCAGTAGCTATTGATGTGTCCTTCTGGGCCATCTGATACAAAGCAGGGAAATTGTAATGGTCACTCAGGCCTTGATTAAGAGGCCTAAAGGTAAGCTGAAAAAAATCAAAACTGTAAAGCCCATGAATGAGAATATTACCATCTATCACAATCACTATCGTGAAGTATATTAAGTAAAACAGTAAAATTAAAGGAAAGTCATTTTCTCATTTAAACATTTTAATTGTTTTTAATAGTTGTGAAATGTACTCATACAATGCCTTTGATCTCTGTCATTATTTCCATTTATAACTCCTATCTCTAGCAACCACATTCATTCCAACTTTCCTAAGTCCGTTTTTACATAGGTACATTGAATATTATCTTGTATTTTCCCACCCATCTACCTCTATTCCCCATTGCTCTGCTCTTTTTCAGATACCTTTAATATCTATAACCCTCAGACACGATAGGCTTCAGTTTTCTATTGTTCAGTTATTTTTATACTGTCAGACAATACATCATGAACTTCAATCCCTCTATGTAGCATAAACTAGCCAGATGGTTCATGTACATACACAAAGGGTTTTGTATGTATTTAATGCTTATTTCATAATTCATGGTCATGTTTTAGATCTAACTTTCACATAGGAGAGAACACATGTCCTCTTTCTTTCTGACTTCATTCAACATAATATCTTGCATGAATGTGTGTTTGTGCATATGCAAGCTATCTAGTAGAGCACAATGAACTCAGGGCTTCATGCATGCACTTGACTTTTTCCTCTCAAGGCTAGCACTCTGCCAATGAAACCACACATTCACTGTCTGCTTTGGGCTGACTAAATGGACATAAACATTTCTTGAGTTACTGGGATTAGAGGCGTGAGCTTCCAGTACACTGATCATCATAACTCCACACTTCAAAATCATTTCCTATTTCTTGCTTTAAAATAGAATCACTTTGTGATTTTTTGATCTAAGTTTTCTATCCTCTTTTCTACACATGGGACTATAAATGTCCAATTATTGTGAACTCTATTTTTTTTGGATATCACAAAATTCAATAGGCTCATGAATCTAGTATTTTGCTATCATTCTTTTCTCTCACGTAAAATGACACTAAATTAGACATTTATTTAATATCAGCTCACTTTCTCACCCTCACCTGTGGAAAACTGTAGAGGCCTAGCAACATTCCTATCTGGGCAGATGTTAATCCTGATGCTCCTGTGAGCACTGCTATGAAATTGCTCTCTTTCATACAGGAGTAGTTGGACTCTTGTAGTTCCCAAAGAGGCAAATGAAGGGATTTTTAAATGCTAGCCAATCTCCAAATTGCACATCATAGATATCAAATCCCAGAGTCAAGTTGTGTAAAGATGAGAATTTGTTTTGATTCCTTCAATAGCAAAAGCCTAGGCTAAAACAAACTGGTAGTTTTTGAAGTTAAACCTAAATGATGAGCATTGAATTTTAGGAGGAGTAATTAAAAACCTATGATTTGATGGATTGAATATTTGCTTATTTTTTGCCAGGGAATAGAGTAAAACATTGCACTTATTGTACATGAGGTAATACTTGGATTGTGGACCATATCTGACATGAAATAATGATTTAGTAACTTCTTGTCTACAGTAGAGAGAGAGAGAGAGAGAGAGAGAGAGAGAGAGAGAGAGAGAGAGAGAGTGTCTGTGAGTATATGTGTGTGTGTGTTGGGGTTTGAAAACAAAGCCTGGACACTCTAATAGAACTTTTTTGAACTTCAAGCTTTTGCCTGGGCAATTGGAGATAAAATTCTCAAGTAAGTTCCTGTCCAGGTTGGCTTCAACCTACAACACTCAGATGTCAGCCTTTTGCTTAGATAGGGTTATAATCAGGAGCCGCCAACTACAAAAACAATTTTAATCAATATCCTCGAAATATATGTCACAAAAGAAAAAAATTTCAGGCCACTGGCCATTTGGGAAGGAAAGGTTTCTGTAACCTTCGGTACAGAATTCATGCCACTGACACAGGTTGTCTCTCATAACATCACTTCATTATCAACCATGATAGCTTGGATGCAAGAGATACAGGGATGTTTGAATAAAGTGAAGAACTTACAACCCTGGAAAGGAGAAGCTACACTGCATGAAACAAGAGTCTTCTACTGATAGGGAGAAATTTACCCAGTAGTACTTGTAAAATAGAATAATGAAACTGAGCTGTTTCTGGAACACTAGGGATGGGAGGTCAGGGTAGAGAAAACAGAGGATATTGCTTTGCACACACAAGTTCCCTCAGCCATTGCCAATCCTGAAAACAAAACAATAAATGAAAGAGAATGATAAGTTACTTACGGCTTATTGTCTTCTTCCCTGGAAACATCACTGTTACTGCCATCTGTTCATAAAGTGTAGAGAGGGGAAAATCCAGCCATAAGCACATCTCCATTAATGTGGGCTCAGTGCTTTATTGTAGAAAAGCAGCAAATGCCAGCCAAGGACTTGAGAAGGGGAAGCTGGAGAAGAATGAGTATGAAGATCAAAGGGCACATCCCTGAAGCATCTGCCAAGCTGAAATTCTGCCTGGAAGTAAAGCTTGCAGTGCCAGGTATGTATACTCATATATGTCTGTATGTATGCATATATGTCTTTTTATTGGCAGAGATTTACACTGTAGCTAATGTTCTTTCATCTAAGCCTCTTGCGAATCTCCTGGGAAGAATTTATAAAATGCTTTCCTGGGGCTGTGAATCTGTGGCCTTCTCTCCAGGAGAAAAACATGAGTTGGAAAACATGTTTGCAGATTCTCCCTCTTCATGCAGGTGCTATGATTTCCTCCAAGAAGACAGATAGTGAAGCCCATAGGGAAGAAATTTTCTTAGATAGCTATCATCCAACATCTGTGTCCAAAATCTATTTGCGTGAACACCATTTAGAATGATGCCACTGGGTTGCATCCAAGAATGCCATGTCAACTACAGATGAAATGGCAAGAAAAAAAAATACTGTGCCAATGAGATGACAACCAACTATATGAGCGTATCATGCCCATAGGGGAAAATCATGCACACTATGTTCCTTAGAGCCACAGGGCATTGCTTGTTGACGCAAACAGGTTCCAGCAGGTATTTCATATGCAGCGACCTCTGCAAATGTACTCAATTCATCTTGCCTAAAAAAGCAAGGGTGCTGCTGACACCAGTAATCAATCAATACCAAAACTGGGTCTCACAATTCAATTCGGGACTTTCACCTGCAAACAGATAATTTTTTCCTTAAACTTTCTAGTATAGATCAAGTTATTTTCATGATTCACCTGTCTGAGAACTTGTGGTAATCATGTCATTCTTCTGTATCGTAAGCCTTAATCAAGATAAACAAACAACTCTATGATTCCACTTGTCAAAATATTTTAGATCAGAATTCTATGGAGAGACCTGAATGGCCTCAGAGAACAGGGCCATTGTATGTCATTTTGTGGCCATTTTCACCCAATTATTTGTTTTCAAAATACTGAACTCAGGGCCTTGGTGCTGGCCCTTAGATTTTTCTACTAAAGTCTGGTGCTCTACCACTTGAGACACAGCTCTACTTCTGGCTTTTGGTGGTCAATTGGAAATAAGAGTCTCATGAATTCTTCTGCTCAGGCTGGCTTTGAACCTCAATCCTCAAATCCTAGTATCCTGAGTAACTAAGGTTATAGTTGTGAGTCATCACTTGCCATCTTGAATGTTTTTTTTTTGGTATGCAACTGAAACGCTGCTTTTCCTAGTGAATTTAATGGATTTCTTGGTTCCTCCACCTCCTTCCCCGCTCCCCATCTTCTATTTGTCTTTTAGTACTTTTATGTGGCCAAGTTTCCTGCCGGTTGGTACATATCTGACTGTACTAGAGAAGCTGATTTTTGTTCACAGATTCTAGTTTCATGTATTGAACTAAAACCAAGATGAAACTGCCCTTTGATTTTATTGGCTTAGCTCATGAGTTTGCTTTTCACTCATCCCTCTTCTGCTGTGGGTGGAGAAATTCCAGGGCTAGAATTAGTGATTAATGTGGTAGGAAGAGAATAGATATTTCAAGAAGGGCTTTTGCAGCTTTAGATGGTCAGAATTAGCCAAGAATCACTATGAAACCCTTGATTCATGTTGATAGAGAAGAAAAAAGGAGGGATAAAAGGGATAAAATTGTCAAAGTGAAGCAGCTAGAAGATAAAACCAAGACAAAAGCAGGTGTTTTCTGTTCAGATTTGAGAGAGGGATTATGGGTACCAAGCAGGTCCTGTCTCAGATTGCAGAAGACATTGCCACCTTCAACACTACCTTCAGCTTCATTCAGGTCCCCAGGACCAGAGATAAAGGAGGATGGGATGATCTCAGGAAGATACACAATGCAACAATAAATGTAAGACTTTCCCAGTTTAGTCCTACTGACCTGAGAAATGAATCTCTGCTCCTATGTATTCTCTTTCTATATCAACTGTATAACAGGTGGGTTGACATATGGGTTTTTGGTGTCCCAAATCTGTGTTCCTGAGGATCAATGTGGTACAGAGGAGAGTGGCACAGGGAGTTCTGGTTAAGTGTTTTGCCCTCATGAATCAGGCTCATGGGGAAGGCACCCTCAAAACACCCAGCTGTCCAGAGTCAGGCAAAGATTGTGGTTCTGAAGGGAGGGAGTCTTGCCACACTACATTAAAAAAAACCTATGCTGAGTACCAGTAGCTCACAGTTGTATTCTTAAGCAAATTGTATCAAGGATTTGGGGCATGCTGTTTACATTCTTAAAAATGTTTGCCTTTCCAGATGTTTTGAGACATTGCACGAAGTTCTGTTTATATTAGCATGGGATTTTTGAGGGAAGGATGATCATGACAAATTATTGAATGTGCTTCCTTATGCTTGCGTGACAGCCTGCCTGCCTGTCATGATCACCCTTCTCTCAGAAATCTCAGGCTACAATTACAGAAAAATTTCACAACAAAACATAGCTAATATTATATCACAGTGTACATTATTTGCTCAACGAATCTTATTGCCCTTAAGCACAATTTATAAAGGATTTGGGGGAATGTTGTACACAGCATTTAAAAGGCTTGGCTACCCAGATATATAGACAGTGCACAAAGTTCTGTTTATTGTAGCCTGGGATTTCTGAGAAGAGGGTGATCATGAAAGGATGTTGACTGTACCTCCTAGTGCCTGACTTTCTGCCTGCTTGCCTGACTGCCTAGGTACTTGTAATGATCACCCTTCTCTCAGAAATCCCTGGCTGCAATAAACAAAATATTTTCAAGAAAACCTAGCTATTATTATGTCAATATTGACATTATTTGCTGAACCAATCTGGCTGCCCTTAAGAAATGTATAAAATATTTGGGGGACTGCTATTTACATTATTAAAAACGCTTGCATTCCCAGATGTTTTGAGACAGTGCACGAATTTCTGTTTATTGTAGCCTGGGATTTTTGAGAGAATGTTGACCATGGCAGAATGTTCACTGTTCCTCCTAATGCCTGCCTGCCTGCTTGCCTCCCTGCCTGCCTTTCTGCCTGCCTGCCTTCCTGTGATGCTCATCCTTCTCTCAGAAATCCAAGGTACATTAAAAAAATTACAACAAAACATAGCTACTATTGTGTTATTGTGGACATTATTCACTCAACCAAGCTGTCTTCCCTTAAGCACAATGTATAACAAATTTGGGGGCATGTTGTATACATTATTATAAACACTTGTCTTTCCGGATGTGTTGAGACAGTTCAGCAAGTGGTGTTTATTGTAGAATGGGATTTCTGAAAGAAGTGTGTTCATGACAGGATGTTAACTGTACCTCCTAATGCCTTCCTGCTTGCTTGCATCCCTGCCTGCCTGCCTGCCTGCACCTGCCTGTCAGTCACCCATCTCTCAGAAATTACAAGTTACAGGGGCTGGGGATATAGCCTAGTGGCAAGAGTGCCTGCCTTGGATACACGAGGCCCTAAGTTCGATTCCCCAGCACCACATATACAGAAAACGGCCAGAAGCGGCGCTGTGGCTCAAGTGGCAGAGTGCTAGCCTTGAGCGGGAAGAAGCCAGGGACAGTACTTAGGCCCTGAGTCCAAGCCCCAGGACTGGCCAAAAAAAAAAAAAAAAAAAAAAAAAGAAAGAAATTACAAGTTACAATAAACAGAAAAATTTTACAACAAAACATAGTGAGTATTATGTCATAATGGACATTATGTGTTCAACCAATCTGAATGCCTTTAAGCACAATTTATAAAGGATTTGGAGGCATGGTGCATATATCATTTAAAATTCTTGCCATCCCAGATGCGTTGAGACAGTGCATGACGTTCGTCTAATGTAGCCTGGGATTTCTGAGGGAAGAGTGATCATGACAGGATATTGACTGTACCTGCTAATGCCTGCCTGCCTTCCTGCAACCTTGTCATGATAAAACTTCTCTCAGAAATAACAAGATACAATAAAAAGGAAAAATATAGAGAATCATAGCTACTATTATGCTATGATTGACAATATTTGCTCAACCAATGTGGCTGCCCTGAAGCACGAAGTATGAAGGATTTGGGGGCATGTTGTATACATTATTAAAAATATTTTCCTTCACATGTGTGTTGAGACAGTGCACGAAGTACTGTTTATTGTAACCTGGGATTTCTGAGAATGGTGTCTATGAAGGAGGTTGACTGTACCTCCTAATGTCTGACTGGCTGCCTGCCTGTGATGATCATCCTTCTCTAAGAAATCCTAGCCTACACACAAGAGAAAAAAATTACAAGAAAACATAGCTATTTTATGTCATTGTGGACATTATTTTCTGAACCAAACTGGCTGCCCTTAAGCCCAAGTTATAATGGATTTAGGGCCATGTTGTATACATTATTAAAAATGATTGCCTTCCTAGATCATGACAGGATGTTCACTATACCACCTAATGCTTGCCTACCTGCCTTTCTACCTGCCTTCCATGATCACCCATCTCTCAGTAATCCCAGGCTACAATAAACAGAACACATTTATAACAAAACATAGCTACTATTATGTCATAATGAACATTACTTGCTTAACCAATCTGACTGCCGTTAAGCAAAATGTATAAAGGATTTGGGGGCATGCTGTATACATTATTATAAATGCTTGCTGTACCAAATGTGTTGAGACAGTTTAGGAAGTTCTGCTTACAGTACTCTTAGATTTCTGAGATAAAAGTGATCATGACAGGATGGTGACTGTACCTACCACCTAATGCCTGCCTGCTTGCCTGCCTGCCATGATCACCCTACTCTCAGAAATCCCATGGTAAAATCAACAGAGAAAATTTGCAAAACTACATAGCTACTATTATGTCATGATTGACCTTATTTGCTCAACCGATTTGTCTATCTTTAAGCAAAATGTATAAAGAGTTTGGGGGCATGCTGTATACATTATTTAAAATGCTTGCCTTCCAGATGTGTGCAGACAGTTCACCAAGTCCTATTTATTGTAGCTAGTGATTTCTGTGAGAAGGGTGATCATGACAGCATATTGATTGTACCACCTAATGCCTTTCTGCCTTTCTGCCTGCCTGAGATCCTGCCAGCATGTCTGCCTGCCTGCATGCCATACATGCTCAACCTTCTATCAGAAATCCTAGGCTAAAATAAACCAAAATAATTTACAAAACACAGAGCTACTATTATGTTAACACGTACATTATTTGCTCAAACAAACTGCTTTCCCTTAAGCACAATGTATAAAGGACTTGGGGGCACATTGTATACAGCAGTTAAAAGGCTTGCTTTCCCAGATATGTAGAAATAGTGCATGAAGTTTTGTTTATTGTAGCCTGGAATTTCTGAAAGAAGGGTGATAATGACCGGATGTTTACTGTACCTCATAATGACTGCTTACCTGCCTGGCTCCGGACCTGGCTGCCATGATCACCCATCTCTCAGAAATCCCAGGCTACAATAATCACGGAAAATTTACGACAAAACATCGCTACAAATATGTCAAAATAGACATTTCCTCAACCAATGTGATTGCCATTAAGCACAATTTATAAAGGATTTGGAGACATGTTGTGTACAACATTTAAAGGCTTGCCTTTCCCGATGTGTAGAGACAGTGCACAAAGTTCTGTTATTGTAGCCTAGAATTTTTGAGAGAAGGGTGACCATCACAGGATGTTGACTATACCTCCTAATGCCTGTCTTCCTTCCTGGCTGTCTGACTGCCTGGGTGCCTGTAATGATCACCCTTTTCTCAGAAATTCCTAGCTACAATAAAAAGGAAATATTTTCAAGAAAACCTAGCTATTATTATGTCAATATTGACATTTTTTGCTCAATCTGGCTTCCCTTATGCACAATTTAAAAAGGTTTTCCAAGTATGTTGCATACATTACTAAAAGTGCTTTCTTTCCCAGATGTATTGAGACAGTGAACGAAGTTCTGTTTATTTTATCCTGGGATTTCTGAGAGAAGGGTGTATATGAAGAATGTTGATTATTCTGCCTAGTGTCTACCTGCCTGCCTGCCTGCCTGCCTATGATGATCATTCTTTTGTAAGAAACCCTATGCTACAATAAACAGAAGAATTTATAACAAAACATAGCTATTATTATGTCATTATGGACATAATTTGCTCCACTAATCTGGCTGCCCCTAAGCAAATGTATAAAAGATTTGGGGCTCTGGTGTTTACATTATTTGAAATCCTTTTATTCCCAGAGGTGATGAGACAGTGCACAATGTTCTGTTATTGTAGACTGGGATTTCTGACAGCAGGGAGATAATGACAGGATGTTTACTATACCTCAAAATGCCTGCCTGCCTTCCTGCCTGCTTACTTTCCTGCCTGCATGCCTGTCATATTCACCCCTCTCTCAGAAATACCAGTCAACAATAAACAAAAAATTACAACAAAATATAGCTACTATTATAACATTATCGACATTTGCTCAGACAATCTGCACATAAGCCTAATGTATAAGAATTTGGGGGTATATTGTATGCATTATTAAAAATGCTTGCCTTCCCAGATGGGTTGAGACAGTGGACAAAGTTCTGTTTATTGTAGCTTGGGATTTCTGAGAGAAGGGTGATCATGACAGGATGTTGACTGTACCTCCGGATGCCTGCCTGCTGTCTGCCTACCTGCCTACCTGCCTGTCATGATCACCCTTCTCTGAGAAATACCAGTCTACCATAAACAGAAAATGTTACAACAAATCATAGCTATTATTGTCATAATTGACATTACTGATCAACCAAACTGACTTCCCTTAAGCACAGTATATAAAGGATTTGGGGGCATGTGGTATACATTGTTAAAAATGCTTGCCTTCTCAGATATGTTGAGACAGTATACCAAGTCCTGTTTATTGTAGCCTGGGATGTCTAAGAGACAGGTGTCCATGACAAGATGTTGACTGTACCCTCAAATGTCTGCCTGTCTGCCTGACTGCCAGCCTGTCATGAGCACCCTTCTCTCAAAATTCCATGGCAACAATAAACAGAAAAAAATTACAACAAAGCACACCTACTATTATGTCATTATGGATACTAATTGCCGAAACAATATAGCTGCCCTTAAGCACAAAATATAAAGGATTTGGGGGCATGCTGTATACAGTATTAAAAAAAAAAATTCTTCCCTTCCCAGATGTTTGAGAAAGTGCACAAAGTTTTGTTTATTGTAGCCTGTGATTTCTGAGAGAAAGATGATCATCACAGGATATTGACTGTGCCTCATAATGCCTGCCAGCCTATGTGCCTGTCATAATAAACATTCTCTCAGAAATCACAGGCTACAATAAACAGAAAAATGGACAACAAATCATAACACTATTAAATCATTATGTACATTCTTTTCTCAACCATTCTGGCTGCACTTAAGCACAATACATGAAAGATTTGGGGACATATTCTAAAAATTGTTAAAAAACACTTGCCTTGCTCTCTCTCCCTTCTCTCCGGCCAAGGATCATCTTGGCCACAGGCCAGCAGTTCGGTAATAAACTTTCTTTCCTGACTGAATACCGCGTGGCGTTCTCCTTTACCGGCTACCAACTTTTAAAAACCTAACATATGGTGCCGTGACTCTGATGGGGCTTAAGAGTCAGGACAGGCGGAATTCCCATCTATTTTTCTCCTTTTTCTGGGAGTATCCCCAGTCCTGACGGCCCTTTTTCCGCGAACCGAACTGCTGCGAGTCACCACGTGGCACTTTTCACTAATGTCATTGCTGGCCTCCACACCCACCTCCACCTCCACACCACTTGTCTACCCTGGTGAGTGAAACTGCTGCTGCTCGGGATCTCTGAGGCTCCGTCCGCCGCTTCTGCCTGCCGCTTCTGCCCGGTAAGCTCATCCACTCACCAGGTGCCTCTCTCCCTTGCTTTTTGGGTTTTGCATCACAGTCACACCCGAGCCGGGACACTGCTAACACGCCTGCAATGAGGCCTGCTCAAAATACTCGCTCAGATACAGTTTTTGCCACTGCAATGGTAATTGGTTAGAAGTCACTTATATTCAGGCTCTCTCTCTCTTTCTCTTTTCCTCTCTTTCTCTTCCTTTTTCTCCCTCTCTCTCTCATCTTCCTGCTTACTTGCTTACTTTACAAAATTCCCAAGTCGTACCATCGTTGTGTGCCTTGCTCACAAAGCTGCCTCTTTTGACAGACCTCTGAAACTGAGGCTTGACCACCAATGTGCTTTGTCAGCAAAGATATCTAAAAGTTCTTTTCTCTAGCATTGACCACGTGGTGAATGTTGGGTTTAACAGGCATCAGCTCAGGCGCCATTATGCCATGCCACGTATTCTCTATTAGTGTGTTTGTGTCCTGCCACCCCCCTCAACATGGCATCCCACTGGCGTTTATCAAAATATGGTTTCTTCATTTGATAATCTGAAAATTGTTGTTTGCTAGCAAAATGTTTTTCTAACCGACCACGTGGTTCTAAAATATTGGGCAAAAAAAAAAGAAGTCATTTACTATTGGAATTCCAAAAGAGTCTACTGCTGAAATTCATTTTTGCATGCTGTAAAACCTATGTGCACAGTGTGTATGTCTGTGTAAATGTCATTTGTTAGTATGTCCATCTAGCTATATATCTGTGCTAAAACTCATCACATCTACTGAGTTTTGTCATTGCAGAATTCTGGCAAGTATTTGGTCAATTCTTGACAAGGTACAGGTAAGCTCTAGTCCCCTTGGTCTCCTTGTTGTTTTAATTGGAAATAAAAAAGGGCTTTTGTCACAAAGACTCCTTGGATGGCAGTTCGAAGCCAGCCAGGGCAGAAAATCTCTCTCAAACTCCAACTCCCAATTAATCAGCGAAGAGCCAGGCTGGAAGCATAGCTGAAGAGACTTATCTCTTACCAGACAAATACCAGAAGTGGAGCTCAAGTGGTAGAGTAGTAGCCTCGAGCAGAAGTGCTCAGGGACAGTGCCCAGGCCCTGAGTTCAAATCCTGTGAATGCCATCGGGGACAAGCCATCCCAGCAACAAGCACCTAGATCCCTGGGACTCAGCCAGTTCAGGGAACAAGGATCATGGAGAGGAGTAAGAGGAGAATTATGTCACATCCTAAATGGAGTCACTTTGTCTCACCCTTTCAAAATTAATCAGAGCCGGGGGATCAAGAGGTAGTAGCTTGTCCATCTAATGTCCATGCCTGAGTATAAGAACTGTCCAAGTCATCCAATTTTTAATTTTGTGCCCTAAACCCTTCCTTTTGCCTTAATTTTTTTTTTGCCCAGCCCCTGCCTCATGAGACTTCTTCCAGGCTTCATTCAAGGACTGGCATCTACCACCAAGGGACCCTGCTGCTCGCCTTCTCCAGGAGAGGCCACATTTCTGCCTTTTACCCCTAATGCCGATGCCCCTTGTCAGCAGGAAGCAGCAAGAGAGAGTCTTCGTCCTTTTTCGTTACTATTAAAAGGCTGGAATGTTAGGTCCTCTCCCTGAGGGCTACATGCAGATGCCCCCACCTCATTAAGTCTCCACCCAGTTACCTGGATAACCTGCAGACCTGGAGGCAGTTACCTCCCCTTTCCCTGAGGTCACCTCCTAATCCACCTGGCCACACCCCTTGCCCCTGCCCTAAATAAAGCAGGGCTGGGTGGGGGTCACTCTCTCTCCCTTCTCTCCGGCCATGGATCATCTTGGCCACAGGCCAGCAGTTCCGTAATAAACTTTCTTTCCTGCCTGAAAAAAAAAAAAAAAAAACTTGCCTTCCCAGATGTGTTTTGACAGTGCATGAAGATCTGTTTATTGTAGACTGGAATTTCTGAGAGAAGGGTGATCATTACAGGATGTTGACTGTACCTCATAATATCTCCCTCCCTGCCTGCCTGCCTGTCATGATCACCCTTCTTTCAGAAATCCCAGGCTACAATAAAAAATAATTTACAACAAATCATATCTATTATTATGTCATAATTTACATTATTTTCTCAGTCAGTATATCTGCCCTTAAGCACAATATATAAAGTATTTGGTGGCACTTTGTATACATTATTAAAAAGGCTTGTCTTCCCAGATGTGTTGGGACAGTGCCTAAGTTCTTTTTCTTGTAGCCGGAGATTACTGATAGAAGGGTGATAATTACAGGATGTTGACTGCACTTCCTATGCCTGCCTGCCTGCCTGCCTGCCTGCATGTCATGATTACCCCCCTCTGATTAATTCCATGCTTCAAGAAACAGAAAAATTTACAACCAAACAGCACAATTTTGTCATTATGGACATTATTTGCTCAACCAATCTTGCTGCCCTTAAGCACAATGTATAATGTATTTGGGGGTATGTTGCATACATTAATAAAAATGCTTGCCTACTGCTTTTGCTCAGAAGGTAGAGGCAGCTGGAAATACCTTTCAAGTTACCTTTTAGTTTAGAAAGTCAACTCCATTTCAGCTGTCCTTTCCCCTAATCCCTGCTGCTGGATCCCCAAGTACTTGCCACAGGACCTGGCTGGGCTGGCCTGGGCTGAGGCTTCTGATGAGTGTTCTGGCCACACGCAGTGAGAACTCCCAGCATGACTTGCTCCCACAGCATTTATGTGTACACCTCTCTTATTTCCCACACCCCAATGAGAGAAAGTTTCTGAGTTCTGCAACCCTTCTTGGAATAGCTGTGATCTGTGATTCAGGAGGCCAAGATCTGAGGATCAATCGTTCAAAGCCAGCCCTGGCAGACTCTTATCTCCAACTAGCCACCGGAACGAGCTGAAAGTGAGACTTGGACTCAAGTGGTAGAGTGCTAGCTTTGAGTGGAAAAGATAAAGCTGAGGGGCAGTGCCCAGGCCCTGAGTTCAAGACCCAGGACTGGCACCAAAAGACCAAAGCAAAACAAATTAGCATTTTCATGAGCAGGCTTTTTACCTGGCCATGTTATCAATAAAGGGAACTGCATACTTTTCTTGTACCTATGGCCTCTGTGCATCACACCTGCAGTATTCTCTGCTCCCTTCCTCAATGATCTCCAGCCCATTAGTATATGTAGCCAGATGTCATGCCCACCCACAAAGTCCTTTGTGACATCACAGTCCTTGTAAACACATGGACAGTCATCATGGGAACAGCCATGGAGCATCTCTTGGTGAGACCTGTTTTGCTTTTAACTGAAACTGTCTTGTATCATTGTAGTGTTATTGAGTTTATCCCAAGCTAAATGCCGTGATGATCCTGAACCACTCGCTCGCCACTGGTGGCTCATGCCTGTAATTCCAGGTTCTCAGGAGGCTGAGATCTGAGGATGATAGTTCAAAGCCCAGCCCAGACAGGAACATCCATCTCCAATAAACTACTCAGAAAAAGCTGGGAGTGGTGCTGTGGCTCAAATGATAGAGTACTAGCCTTTAGCACAAAGAGGCTCAGGGGCAGTGTCAGGCCCTATGTTCAGGCCCAGGCTTGGCAAAAAGAAGGAAAAAAGAAAGCAAAAGTAGGAAGGAAGGAAAGGAGGGAGTGAGGGAGCGAGGGAGGGGAGGGCAGGAGGGATGGAGGGATGGAGGGAGGAAGAAAGGAAGGAAGGAATAAGGTATGGTGATAACAGGAGAGTGTAACAAATGGGGATTCGACAGGGCACCAGGCATCTGATGGGTAAAGTAAATAATAAAATGCAATTAGTCAAATAAAATGGAAGCATCGTCAAGGAGGAAAAGGTCAACAAGGAAAAATAATTTGGGGAATCATTTTTGGAGGCGAAATTTGTACTCCACAGAGAAGGGATTATAAATGTATTTAAACATAAGTAGGCATTCAAGTAAAATTCCAATCATAAGGAGAATTTTAAAAAATAACACTTCTTTCCTCTGGTACTTAAACATCACTAGTTCAAGCTGCAAGAACATTTTTTTTTTAATTTAAACAAGCAGAGATCAAAGGAAGTTACAGAACCTCTCATCTCAGATCCCAGGCCAGCCTACTTTTATTTTACTTTATTTTTCCCCAAGACTCTTTAATCTTCCTGTGTTTGATCCTGGAGTGCACAGGTGTTAGATCTGTGCAGAGCATTTTGTAGCCTCCATTTAGAGTCGTAGAGACACGGCTCTTTTTGAAAAGCCTCCATGGCAGGAAGTCCAGGCCTGCATGTGACACACAGGCCTCTCCATTTTATATCTGCTACCCCATTTCTCCACTGCAGATCTGATTGATTCTTTGTGTGTCAGGTTTGTTCTTCTACCTCAGCTCAGCTGTCAATCCCATCATCTATAACCTCCTGTCTCGTAGCTTCCTAACAGCATTTCCGAATGTCATCTCCTGCAAACTGGGGTGCCTCCAGTGCCACTTACCCGCAGGGACGTCATCCTGACAGTGCCACCTTGGGGAGGTGATCAAAAAGGCAGTGCACCGGTTCCCCTGTCAATCATCCATCTGCCACTCACCAGTCCCCAGAGACCTCTGTACTGATGCTGATCCTGCCCAATGAAGGAAAGTTCCAGAGGTATCACCTAGAAGAGGCATAATTGATTCTTGGAGGTGAAAAATATCTCCAGGGCTCAACACTAGAGGAAGGGTCAACCTGGAATCTTCACCTCCTTGTGTGATGTTGGGGAGAAGCAATGCTTTTACAACTCATATATGTGTGTGTGTGTGTGTGTGTGTGTGTGCGCGCGCGTGTGTGTGTGTATTATCTTTTTATTATCAGACTGAATTACAGAGAGGTTACAGTTTCATACATTAGATTGGATACATTTCTTGTACTGTTACCTCATCCCTCATTCCTCCTCCCCTCTCCCTCTTTCCCTTCGCCCTTCCCCCCAAGAGTTTTTCAGTTGTTCAGTTCATTGTCATTAAACTGTTTGTAAGTATTGCTTTTGTAGTTGTTTGTCTTTTTTTACCTTGTATCTCTCGATTTTGGTTTTCCCTTCCAATTTCCTGGTTCCAGTGATGTAGAGCATTTTTTCATATGCCTCTTGGCCATTCTCATTTTATCAGA
The DNA here is from genome assembly GCF_023159225.1 of Perognathus longimembris pacificus. NCBI lineage: Eukaryota > Metazoa > Chordata > Mammalia > Rodentia > Heteromyidae > Perognathus > Perognathus longimembris. Next base: position 50,060,475 of record NC_063178.1, on the reverse strand, counting down.
GAAGTCTCTTTTTAAGTCTCTAGCCCACTTGATGAGGGGCCTATTGGTTCTTTGCAGTTTTGTTATGGAGGAAGGTAATTTTTTAGTTCTGCTTATATTTTAAATATGAGGCCTTTGTCTGTTGAATGGCTGGTAAAGATCTTCTCCCAGTCTGTGGGCTTTCTGTTAATCTTGTGAGCTATGTCCTTTGCCCTGCAGAAGCTCTGTAGTTTGATGTAGTCCCATTTGTCCAACCTTTCTTTCATTTGTAGCCTTTCTGGATCTTTGTTGAGGAAGTTGCGTCCAGTGCCAAGGAGCCCAAGTGTTTCTCCTACTCCTTCCTTTAGTGTTTTCTGGGTGTGTGTTTTGATATCTATATCTTTGATCCATTTGGAATGGATTTTGGTGCAGGGTGATATATAAGGATCTAGTTTTAGTTTGTTGCATGTGTTGAACCAGTTTTGCCAGCACCGTTTGTTAAGGAGGTTAGCTTTCTTCCAGACTATAGTTTTAGCTCCTTTATCAAAGATTAAGTAGGCGTAGTTCTGTGGGTTCATTTCTGGGTCTTCAATTCTGTTCCATTGGTCTTCAGGCCTGTTCTGGTGCCAATACCAAGCTGTTTTTATTACTATAGCTTTATAATACACCTTGAAGTTGGGTATTGTAATTCCTCCAGCACCGTTCTTTCTGCTTAGGATTGCTTTTGCTATTCTAGGTCTTTTATTGTTCCATATGAATTTCTGGATTGCTTCCTCTATTTCATTAAAAAATGGTGTTAAGATATTAATGGGTATTGCATTGAAATTGTAGATCGCCTTTGGCGATATTACCATTTTGATTATATTAATCCTCCCAATCCAGGATCATGGGAGGTTTTTCCATTTCCTTAGTTCTGCGTTAATTTCGTTTTTCATGTTTTTAAAGTTCTCATCATAGAGGTCTTTCACTTCTTTGGTTAAGGTTATTCCTAGGTATTTTATGCTTTTTGATGCTATTGCTAAAGTAGTTGGTTTCCTGATTTCAGCCTCGGTCTTCGGGTCATTAGCATAGAGAAAGGCTGTTGATTTTTGAAGGTTTATTTTATATCCTCTAACTTTGCCATAGTTTTGGATCAGCTCTAGTAGCTTGTGCGTAGAGTCTATGGGGTTCTTTAGGTATAGGATCATGTCATCTGCAAAGAGAAAGAGTTTAACTTCATCTTTCCCTATTTGGATCCCCTTTATATTTTCTTCTTGCCAATTGCTCTGGCTAGGAATTCTAGTACTATGTTGAAGAGCAGGGGAGTGAGTGGACATCCCTGTCTTGTTCCTGATTTTAAAGGGAATGGCTTTAGTTTTTCACCATTTAGAGTTATGCTTGCTGTTGGTTTGTCATAAACTGCCTTGATTATATTCAGGAATGTTCCCTGGAACCCCAGTTTTTCCAGGGCTTTTAGCGTAAATGGGTGCTGGATTTTATCGAATGCTTTTTCCGCATCCAGAGATAAAACCATGTGGTACTTTACTTTGCTCTGGTTGATGTGGTGGATTACATTAATTGAATTGCGTATATTAAACCAACTTTGCATCCCTAGGATGAATCCAGTTTGATCGTGGTGTATGATTTTTTTGATGACCTGTTGAAGTCGATTGGCCAGAATTTTGTCGAGAATTTTGGCGTCTATGTTCATCAGGCAAATCAGTCTATAGTCCTCTTTCCATGATGAGTCCCTGCCTGGCTTTGGGATGAGGGTTATACTGGCTTCATAGAATGAGTCTGGGTAGTGAATGTTCTCTTTCTATTTCATTGAAGAGTTTCAGAAATATTGGTGTGAGTTCTGTTTTGAAGGTCTTGTAGAATTCTGCAGTGAATCCGTCTGGACCTGGGCTTTTCTTGGATGGGAGACCATTTATTGCCGTTTCTATTTCAGTACTGGATATGGGTCTGTTTAGAAGGTTTAAATCTTCATGGTTATGTTTGGGGATATGAATATTTTCTAGGAAATCATCCTTTTCTTCCAAGTTCTCTAATTTGTTGGCATAAAGGTTTGCAAAATAGTCCCTTATTATTTTCCAAATTTCAGTTATTTCTGTGGTGATGTTACCTGTTTCATCTCTTATCTTGTTTATTTGAGTGTGCTGCCTTTGTTTTTTGATCAGGTTTGCTAGGGGTCTGTCTATCTTGTTGATTTTTTCAAAGAACCAACTCTTTGTTTTGTTGATTCTTTCGATTTTTTTTGGTCTCTAATTGATTTAATTCTGATTTGATTTTAATTATTTGATTCCATTTATTGACTTGCGGTTTGGATTTTGTGCTCCTTCAAGGAAATTAAGGTGCTTCCTTAAATTATTGAGTTGCTGATTCTCCAGTTTGTTGGTGTATGCATTCAGAGATATAAATTTTCCTCTGAGTACTGCCTTTGCTGTGTCACAAAGGAGCTGGTACTTTCTGTCCTCATCTTGGTTGAGTTCCATAAACATTTGAATTTCCGATTTAACTTCTTCAATGACCCACTGATGGTTCAGCAGAGTGTTGTTAGTCTCCATGAATTGTAGGATTTTCTGTGGTGCCTGTTTGAGTTGAGCGCTAATTTTATTCCATTGTGGTCTGAGAGAATGCAGAGAGTGGTTTTGATACTTGTGAATTTGTACAGATTTTCTTTGTGCTCTAAGATGTGATCTATTTTGGAGAATGTTCCATGTGTCGCTGATAAGAATGTGTATTCTGTTGTTGCAGGATGGAATATTCTGTAGATGTCGATTAAGTCTAGTTTTTCTATGCAATTATTTATTTCTGTGGTTTCTTTGTTCAGTTTTTGGCATGTTGATCTGTCCAGAGGTGACAGTGGAGTGTTAAAGTCCCTAACTATCAATATGTTTGGGTCTATGAGTGTTTTTAGAGTCAGTAGTGTTTGTTTTATGAAGTTGGGTGCTCCTGTATTTGGTGTGTAGATTTTAAGATGGTTATAGATTCCTGTAGGAGAGATCCCTTTATTAGTATGTAGCAACCTTCTTTGTCTCTTCTTACCTTTTTTGAAGTCAATTTTTTCTGATACTAGGATTGCAACTTCGGCCTGCTTATGGGGGCCATTTGCTTGATAGATTTGATTCCAGCCTTTCATTTTTAGAAGATGTTTACTTATGCTGGATAGATGAGTCTCTTGGAGGCAGCAGAAAGCTCTATCCTTATTTTTGATCCAAATTATGAGCCTATGTCGTTTGATTGGTGAATTGAGTCCATTAATGTTGAGAGTTAGGATTGAGAGATGATCATTTGTTCCTTTCATTACCCCTATCTTGTTAAAGGCTGAGTCTTCCCATTTTTTGATTTGTTAGTCTGGTTTACTATTTAGGGCTCATTTCTCTGTCTGCATTGGGATCTTGATTATTTTCTCTGTATAGTACATCTTTGAGTATTTTTTGTAAAGCTGGTTTGGTGGAGATATATTGTTTCAGTTTTTTTCTTACTGTGGAAGACTTTTATTTGACCTTTTGGTATGAATGAGAGTTTAGCTGGGTACACTATTCTTGTTTGGTAGTTATTTTTATTTAGGGTTTGGCATACCTCATTCCAGGCTCTCCTTGCTTTCATGGTCTCTGCTGAGAAGTCTGGGGTAATTCTGATTGCTTTTCCTTTATATGTGATTGTTTTCTTCTCCCTAACAGCTTTAAGAATTCTTTCCTTCTACTCTACTGATCCTGTTTTGATCACACTGTGTCGGTGGGATGTCCTATTCTGGTCTGGTCGGTTAGGGGTTCTAAATGCTTCTTGTATCTGTATAGGCCTTTCCTTCTGAATATTTGGGAAGTTCTTGGCTAATATTCTGTTAAATAGGATGCCTATTCCTTTAACTTCTTTCTCCAAGTTTTCCTCAATACCTATTATCCTTAAATTGGGCTTTCTGATTGTATCTTGAATCTCCTGGAGTGATCTGGTTTTTCGATTGGATTGGTTCTGCATTAATTTTTGATGTCTCTCCATAGACTCTACGCAATCTTCAGCTCCTGAGAGTCGATCCTCTGCTTCAGTTAGTCGGGACTGTAGGCTAGCTACTTTATTTCGAATCTCTTTTCCTTCTGACTGGTCTTTCCTGATGATTTCCATGTCATTTCTTAGGTCCTGTATGGACTTCTTTACTTCATTAACTTCATTAAGTTGGTTTTGAGTGTTGTCTCTCAAATGTTTAGCTGGGTAGCTATCTTTTCATTTGACTCTTGAAGTTCATTTATCTTTCTATTTGTTGATGCCATGAAATTCTCCATTAATTTTTGCTTTGCCTCCTCACGCTCTAGAATAATTGAGAGAAGAAATTCAAACTTTTCATTTATCATGTTTATCAGTAGACTTTGTAAAGCATTTTGGGGGTTCTCTTCTATGTCTTTGATTGACTGCTCTGCTTCCTGCTTGTTTTGAGTGGGGGATAAGACTTCATTGTTTGCCATCTTTCTTGTGTTCCTTCTGCCCATTTGGATTGGGAATGCCAGTCTACCAACACCTGTGAGGACCGTTTAAGACCCAAAGCAGCCCTTACCAAGCACTGTTGTGTAAATCTTACAAGTTCACAATTATATACAGATACCCTGTATACCTGTTTATAAAATTAGATTTGGTGTTCCTAAAGAATTCAATTTCAATATAACAACCAATCCTGAGCCCTGTATTCAGTAGTTACTTATTTACTGTTACAACCCCACGAGCAATTCTTGTTATTATATTAAGTTCCCTTTGGACTGGCTTTCTCTATGAACCCCTTTGTTTCACTCGGATTAAGCTGGGATACCCTCTATCCAATAAGCCGGAGTCAATGGGATCTGGAGGACCTAGAAGTAAGTCAGGAGAGTAAGTTAGAGGTAGTAAAGAAACTAGAGTAAAATGTATGGGGTGGGTGATGATTTTGGTTTAGTTTCAGTGATGTGGAAATGTGGAGGAGAGTAGAATCAGTAGAAACAACAAGGTTAAAATGATAGACAATGGAGAGTTAGCAGAAAAGAGTGGAGGTGTTATTCATAGGAAAGTAATTTTTAAAGAGAGAGTACATAGAGCAAAATAAACAAAGAATACTGGAAGACAGATGCACATAACTGAGAAAAATTATTTTAAAAAATAAAAAGGAAAAAAAAACAGAAAAAGAAAAAAGAAAACAAAATGAACAACAACAACAACAATAACAAAACTTGATAGAACCAACAGGTGAAAATAGAAAACAAAGATAAAACAATGATGTTTCAGAAATGGAAATATAAGAAAAAAATAAAAATAGAAATGAAAGGTTAAAAAACTTTTGAGACAAAACAAACAAACAAACAAACAAGTCTTCCTTGTTTGGGTGGGCTTTCTACAGTCTCTAGTTTCCTTGTGATGGTTTGCAGTCTAATCTGCCACTTGGCTGGTTTGACTTACTTTCAGTTCACAGGGGGTGGATCTGCTCTGTTCCTCCGCCCCTGTTAGTGAAATCCTGGGGTTCTGTGGTTCACACAGCTAGCAGGTAGGCCTGGGGCATCCACTGTAGATGGGGACATGAACAGTCTTGGCAACCATGGCTCCTCCCTTCTGCTGTAGGGCTGCTGCCTTTAACACCTGGCTTTGAATAGGCTGTGGACTCAGCAGGGCGGGGCACCTCTGGCCTTGTTTACTGGGCTTTGAGTCGCCTGCCTGGGGGGGGGGGTCCTCCCTCTTGGGCAGGGCCGCCTTCTGGTCAGAGCTGGGTATGGAATTCAGCTCCATTTCGGGCTGGGAATTGGGCTTCTAAATGGGACCGTTTATATGTCTCAGGAAGTTTGTTCTCCCCTGTGGCTGTTCCATGCTGCCGATAGCTGCTCCCCGCTTTCGCTTTTAATTTAGGAATTCCGTCAGGCAGGGCGGGCACCTCTGGCGGAGCCAAGGCCCAGGACAAGCCTCCCACCTAGGCAGGGTGCGTTCTCCTGGGCAGAGCTGGCTCTCACTGGCTGGTCCCTCTTGCCCTTCTCAAAGATGGCCGATTTGTCCTTGCTTTCCCCAGGCAGGCTTTAGCTTCAGTCTGGTCTGACCCTTTGCCAGTGTCAAAGATGGCACTTTGCTTTCCCTGTTGTGGAAGGAGCTGCTCTGTGTGTGCGAGTGAGACTGTCTTTTGTGGGAGTACTCATGCTGTCTCTGCAATTTCAGCCCTTCTGTGCTCAGCCTGCGATCTGTCTGTACGCTGCCATCTGGAGAATTTCTTCCTGGTCTCTGTTGAGCTAAGCTGGGTGCGCAGTGCTGTGTCAGCACCGTCACTGGTGTGGCAGCAGGACGTCGCCAGGAGCTCAAATCTGTGTTTTCAGACCAGCAAAGTTGATTTTTTCCTTCCTGGCCAGAATCCCTGTACTGTTAGAACTTATTTGGGCAGTCTATCTAGGGGTAAAAGTTTCTCTGGGGTGGGAAAACTGTGATGTTGGACGGAGCTCAGCTAGGGCTCTGCTGCTCCTCTGCCGTCTTCTCTCATCTCCCCTCATGTATATATTTCTAATTATTATAGTTATGATTATCATTATTATTTTGGTGCTTGTCCTAGGCCTTTGAACTCAGGGCCTAGAGGCCATCCCTGTGATTTCTTTGCTCAAGTCTAGTGCTATACCACTTGAGCCACAGCGCCACTTCCAGCATTTTGGTGTTTCATTGGAGATAAAGGATGTCACGGGCTTTCCTGTTTTGGCTGGCTTTGAACCACAATCCTCAGAGCTCTGGCTCCTGAGTATCTAGGATGACAGGGGTGAGACACCAATGCCCAGCAAGTTGTTGTTGATGTTATTTTAAACAACTATGAAGAGTCAAATTCAGATCTGGGTCTAAAATGCAGAACCTCTTGAGTTTCTGTTAAGCTATCTGTCCACTAGTCTAACACTTTAGGCTCCATCACAAGTTTGCAAAGGCCACCTCATTGGCTGGCAAAGCAGTATACTTGAAGATGCAGCAATTTCCACTCTTAGGAATGGATTGTGTTGAGGTTTCCAAACCATGGGGCTGTTACAAGTAGAAACTACAGTGAGCCACAGGAGGAAGGTGCTGGGGTGCTGCTCTGGGCCTTATGATTTTAAAATGCCTCAATCCATATCTCCTAGCTCTTCCATCAACTGCTATTCTAATGTTATATGGAATTCATTCATGAGATGCAGAGAAGCCACATTCTGAGAGGTCCAATTGCAATTCTTTATTAGAAAGCTAGGAGGCTCCTATCCCAAAGACCCTGCACCTCAGTAAGTTGCTTGCACAGAGCTTTGGAAGGCAAACACCACATGTTTGGGGTGAGGGCACATGCCCCCAAAAAGCCAACCCTCTAGGGGAACAATCGGGGTGAGCAAAGCCAACCATCACAGGGAATTATTCCAGGGAGTATTCTCTGTAGCAAAACTTTCCTGGGGCTATACACCATGATGCATCCTCATTTTAACAAATGGCCTTTCTCACCTCTTGGCTTTTCAGAGCTCAGTGAAAAGACCCTGCCGCCCATTGAGGCCCAGGAATTGTGGTGACGATGTTTCTTAGAACCAGGATCCTTATTGCACTAACATGGCTAAATTGGGAATGCATCTTAGTGCTCTGAATTCTTTCTTCTCCAGCTTCCAGAACAGTCAGTCATTTCTCACCAGGGACAGGATCTGGGTCAAGATCACACACATGCACTCGTGTGTGTGTGTGCACGCACACACACACACACACACACACAGTGTGGGTCAATTCCTGAATTGCATTCCGACTTGAATTTTCTTCCTCCCTCCCTCCCCCCTCCCTTCCTTCCTTTCTTCTTTCCTCCCTCCCTCCCTCCCTCCCTCCTTCCCTCCCTCCCTCCCTCCCTCCCTCCCTCCCTCTCTCTCTTTCTTCATCTCTCTTCTTTATTTCTTTGCTTCGATCTTCATATTCTTTCATTTAGATAGGGGCTTGCCTGTAACCCAGAGAAGAGATGACCCCAAACGCTTCTGCTTCAGCCTCCCAAGTGCTGGAAGTACTGATATGCACCACCACACCCAGCTAATGGCTGGCTTTTCATTTGAAAATATGACCTATGGCCTTTACCATCTTCACATCTTGGCACGCACATATCTTCCAATATAACTATATATATGTAAAATATATATGTGAATATATGTATATGTATATATGTACTTTGATGTTCAAATTAATATGGGATTGTCCCCAGAGAGCCTGATTGGCTTACTCAAACCACTGCTGTATCTGACTTCTCCATTTTTGCATCTCTCTTATGTTCTTATTTTACTTTGCTTTCTGCCTGTGGCTTCTTTTCTTGCTTTTCCAGAATGTACATTTGTCTAATGAATGAAGTTTTGTGTTTACTTTTATTGTCCATGACTGGAACTCTGCAAATGTACCTGCCTTGTTGGGAATGTTCAATAAATAAATGGAGAGTGACCTGGCTTCTGATTCTGTTGCACTGAGCCAAATAATGAAATTCATGAACCTCATGAAATTTCATGAATGAAATTTTAACTACCCACCCTGGACACCATGATTAACAGATAGCTAAGCTTGGTCAAGAGACCCATTTAAAGTGGAATAAGATTTAGTCTAGGGCTCTGCTTTAATTTAGGTCAAGCCCCCGAAAGTAAGCCCCTTAGGGAAATTATCCAGTTTTATAATTAGTGTCTCCTTCAATTGTTTATTTTTTTCCCTTCAATTGTTTAAATGTGAGTTCACCCACAAGTCATACTAAGCACTAAAGAGAGTAGTAGTATTATTCTATTAGGAATTTCTGACCATCAGCTGCTCTTCTGAGTCATCTGAGTTATGTCTGCTGTGTCTAAGGTTCCAGAATTGCATTTACTAGGGCTGAAACATGTGGAGTCTGGCATTGCTCTCGGGTTATTTCCCCATGAATTGAATGAGCCATTCCATTGATAAATTGCAGTCTGTGGTTCCAAAATCGTCATTTATGAACTTACTGTGGCTTTTCATAGTCATGGTATTCCATGGCTAATGACAACCCACCTTTCATGAACCAGAATTCTCCTGTGATATGGTGGTTGATGTGGATGAACCCAGTTCTGTGGTTTGTCTGCAGAGGAAGCTGAAAAGCCTCAATACACAAGAGAAATCTCCGGAATGAGTTTCCTTTGTGAATTTGCTGTGGTTTTGGAAACACACTGAATGGAGAATCTGCCAGTTTCCTTATCAGTGGCAGGAATAAAGTAACCACCAAAGTCAGCAAGTGCAGGGAAAAAGTGTTGCTAAAACTTGGGTTTGTTGGTTTCACTCACTCATTTTGGTCTCATAAAATGTATGTCAGAGGAAGAGCACAGTGGCTTCTGCCTGTAATCCCAGATATTAGAGAGGTAATCCAGAAAAACATAGCTCCAGGCCAGCCTAGGCTGAAATATTAAAGAGACTCTCATCGCAAATGAATCAGATGCGATGGATTAATGCCTGTGATCCCAGTCACACCACAAGCTGAACATAGGAGAATGGGGATCTGAGGCCAGCCCTGGGTAAAAACATGAGCTCCTGTATGAAATAAAACAAAATAAAAAATAATCAGAAAATTACCATTCATTCATTGATGACTCCTCTTCCTCCTCCCCCTCTTCCCCCTCCTTCCTCTTACTCTTCCCTCTTATTTCTCTTCTCCTTTCTCATTCTCCGCCTCCTTCCTCCTCTTCCTTTCTTCTTCATCTTCTTACTCCTCTCCTCCTCCTCCTTCCTTTGTGTGCTGGTCCTGGGGCTTGACCTCAGGGCCAGGGCCCTGTCCCTGAGTTTCTTTGGCTCATGGCTAATGCTCTGCCACTTGAACCACAGCTCCATTTCCAGCACTTTTTTAGTAGTTGTTTGGACATAAGAGTCTTTCTTGCTGGTGCTGACTTTGAATTGCAATCATCAAACCTCAGCCTCCTGAGTAGCTAGGATCACAGCTGTGAGCCTACCAGAGTTTTGTATAAAGCTTGTCTCTTAATTGCTGAGGTATAATCAAATAAAGGCATCTGAAAGTGATGAAGCAGTCATGAAGCCAGGATGTATAGCTAGGAGCTATTTGGTGGTGCATTTGCTAGCGATCTCAGATTGGTTTGCAAAACGTTTACTATTAAAATATTCAGGAACGTGGCAAGCTTGTTAAAGGATAGTTTGCAATCAGTCTCACTGGAAATATTTATACTACGGAAATTAGAAAACACTCTAAATTAGGGCTTTTGTAGGCCCACGAGTCCGTTTATCAACACAACACTAGCTAGTCATAAGCTGGCATCTTGCCATCTTTCTGTAATGCATGTGATTTGTTTTGAGAATCAATTATCAGTAGCACTGTCATAATGAGAGATTACTTGAAGTTCCGGGCAATGCATGGAAACTATAAAATACTCGACAAGCCCTCTTTTTGACCTAAAGTTATTAGATAAAGTAGTCTGAAGCATGCTAATTATGTCCTGAAAGCCTCATCAACATTTTGTAACAAAGTTGAAGAAAGATACTTGGATGCTATTCATTAATATCAAGACAGAAAACCTGCAAATCTACTTATCTTCTCTATACCGCTGTTTTTACATATCCCATAGGATCCTGGTTTTAAAAAAGATGCTCATTTTCTTCATCTTTGTCTGGTTTGCTGGAGACTTCTTTATTTTTTAATATATGCAAATGTGTTATTAAACATTGTGGGGATGTTTAAGACGACAGAACCTAGCTGGGCACTGATGGCTCATTCCTACAATCCCAGCTACGCAAGAAGCTGAGATCTGAGGCTCTAGGTTTGAGGTCAGCCCAGGTAAAAAATGTTTGAGAGACTCCATCTCCAATTAATCAGCAACAAGCAAAGATATAGGTGTGACTCAAATGGGAGGGCTTCAGCTAAGCAGATGCAAAGCCCTGAGTTCAAATCCTGGTATGGCCAAATAAGGAAAGATGATCACCACTTTGCCAAGCAAACATCAAAAGTCATCCAATTTTCCCCCTTTTAGATCATGTTATGGGACACAGACTTTTTCTTTTTAATTTATAATAAAATTGTTATTATAATGCAGTAGTTGTGCAGAGGGATGTTAATTCAACGTATTGTATGAATGCGATGCATCTTGATCCGTATCACCCCTCCATCACCCTCCCCCTTCTCTCCCACCCCACCCCTCACAAGTGGCCTGGCTACATTTTCACATATGTAACATGATCACGCCTATATTTTCCCCAGACTCTACTCTAGAAACACACACATAGGTGACATACTTTGAAAACAGATTTTCTAAATAATGTGAAAGCTTGGGAACTTTAACCTTCAGATAGGGCAGCAATCACTGTTTAGGCATATATCATATCGCTGACATGGAAATTAATTCATTGTAGCGTGTGTGTGTGTTTGTGTGTGTGTGTGTGTGTGTGTGTGTGTGTGTGTGTGTGTGTGTGCGTGCGCCCTGGAGTTTGAATGAAAGATCAAACCAGTAAAATAAATAAGAGAACTATTTGAGAAAAAAAAAGCATTTCATCTTTTTTCAAGAGCAAGAAATAACCACAGGCTAAAAAGCCATGCCATGAATAGATAAGAATGACTTTTAAATAAATATTTTTATATCTACCATCTCCATGGAGCTCAGATAAATCCTTAGCTCTATATTTTCTCAACAGCCAGACTGTCTTAGGGGAATTCCACTTCTTTTTTTTCCTTCCTTTGTTAAATGCAGAAGATCTAGCATCCAGCCTGATGTTCTATCAATCCTTTAATAATTGAGCTGAATGTCTCCGCTTAGCAAGACAGAGATGGGGGGCAGGAGGGATGGGAGAGAGACAGAGACAAAGACAGAGAGACAGAGATGGAGAGAGACAGTGGAATGGAGAGACACAGAAGGAGGTGGAGGAGGAAGAAGATGAAGAGCAGGAGAAGCAAGAGAAGGAGGAGGAGGAGAAGAAGAAAAGGAGAAGAAGAAGAAGAAGAGAGAGAAGAAGAAGAAGAAGAAGAGAAGAAGAAGAAGAAGAAGAAGAAGAAGAAGAAGAAGAAGAAGAAGAAGAAGAAGAAGAAGAAGAAGAAGACTATTGCTGCTTGAAGAGGAAGAGGCCACCTGAACTATGTGATAGGCAAGTGCCATGGCCAATCCCAAGCTAGAGGGCAGGGCTGGAAATGCAACCACCTCCTCACCATGGAAACAGAAGTGAACAGAGGCGGGACTGATTCTGACTGGGAGGGCAGAGCCAAACAGAACTCACGCTGCCCTGAACTGGTTACACTGTGATGAAGCTGGAATTCCAGGAGATCCAGCATGGAGGAATGGTTCTGGAACACTCTGCACTGACTGAGACTGCCCTACTAAGCCCCAGGCAGACTTTTTATATACAATGGCCACCTGGGAGCTGATCTGATAAACATGCCTGATGTGCTCCTCCAGCTTCAAGTCATCCTGAAGCATCCTTCATGTACAGATGCGGGAGCAGACTGGGACTTAGGCCCAGATGCCTTGGTTCAAATCCTGGCTGGGACATTGGTTTGTTATGTGCCCTTGGGCAGCTTCCTGCATCTCTCTGAGGCCCAGATTCCATGTCTGTAAAATGAAGAACATGAGCACTATAATGCTATAGATGTGAATTTTAACCAGGTCAACCTATTAATCTAAGGTGTCGGACACTTAAAAATTTCCTGAATAAGTTCTGAACAGAAAAAGTACTAATCATGATGATGCATCTTTAATACTTTTTTGGGTTTTTTTTGGTCATGGGTCTTGAACTCAGGGCCTGGGCTCTGTCTAGGAGCTCTTTCACTCAAGGCTAGTGCTCCACCACTTTTGAACCACAGCTTCCCTCTTGGTTTTCTGGTAGGTAATTGGAGATATGAGTCTCCTGGTCTTTCCTGCTTGGGCTGGCTTTGAAACATGATCTTCACCACCTAAGCTAGGATTATAGATGTGAGCCACCAGCGCCCGGTGGTCAGTTATTCTTCTGGGTGGCACCAAATGCAAAATTTCCACATTAGATTTGCCAGGCATTTAAAATTATTATTATTCATATCTACCAAATAAGCCAGCTGACTATGATTCTATCATCTGTGCCTTGGGATTTCATTACTAACTGATGGCAGGAATGTGTATTCAAGATTGCTTCTCTGTTACATGAAAGATTAATCAATAATATGATAGTTACGATGTCAACCAAAAAATTGAGCTTGGGCTATGAAGCACAGCTAGGCATACTAATTAACCTCAAGTCCTTCAGCCTCAGTCATCTGGGGAACTTAAGTGTCTGAGATTGGTTTGTTAGTATTAGAAGTCAGAAGCCAAGAATCCTACCCAAGGGGATGTCCCCTTGCCCAGGTAAAAGGTCTTGGTGCAGGATCAAATGATGACTGGCACGTTGAATTGGATTTGGTCATCTCCTAGGAGCTCACATCTGCCCTTCACCTCCCTACCTCAACATGAATGAACCTCACTTGCACAGGAGTTATTCAGAAAATGAAACTTAAGCAAATGCATTAAAGGGTTTTCCCTTAATAGGGGTTTTTGTTTTTTCAAATTTCATTTACTGTAGAATTATTCTGTATTCCTTACATGCATACCCACACTTTACAAGGAATGATGTAGAAGTGACAATGCATTCATATAGAGATTAAAAAGCAAAATGGGGGGCTGGGGATATAGCCTAGTGGCAAGAGTGCCTGCCTCGGATACACGAGGCCCTAGGTTCGATTCCCCAGCACCACATATACAGAAAACGGCCAGAAGCGGCGCTGTGGCTCAAGTGGCAGAGTGCTAGCCTTGAGCGGGAAGAAGCCAGGGACAGTGCTCAGGCCCTGAGTCCAAGGCCCAGGACTGGCCAAAAAATAAATAAATAAATAAAAGCAAAATGGCCTGAATACAAACAGACTCTGGCTCACATTGAAAGAATATCTTAGAATTTAGTCTTAAGTGCTTCCCTGTCATTTTTTTTTCAAATCTATTGAAACTGTCATTTCAGAATTGCGTAAAAGAAGAACAAAAACTTGCACTGGCTGCTTGTTAAAAATGATGTGGTAGATTTTACTCATTATAATAAACAAGACAGATTGAAATCAACCCTAAGTACTATCAAGACAAAGATTTCTACCCGGCAGTCAAGGGGAGAGAAAGGATTAAAAAAAAAAAACTACTAAAAAGGACTTGATATTTCATCTCAATCTAGTTGGAATAGCCATCTCCAAAAATGCAAACAATAAATGCTGACCATAATGTGGGGAAAATGAATCAAATGACACTGTTGTTAGGAGTGTAAACTAGTGCAACCACTGTGGAAGGAAGGACGTATTCTTCCAAAAGCTCAAGATAGAACCAACCTCTCATCCCGTGATAGCACAAGAAGTCAGAATACAATAAAGACATTTGCACACCCATGTTCACCACTGCACGATGCACCACAGCCAAGTGATGGAAACAGCCCAGATGCCATACAACAGAAGAATGGATCAAGAAAATACAAATATAGGGCTGGGGATATGGCCTAGTGGCAAGAGTGCTTGCCTTGAGCAAAAAGAAGCCAGGGACAGTGCTCAGGCCCTGAGTCCAAGCCCCAGGACTGGCCAAAAAAAAAAAAAAAAAAAGAAAAAGAAAATACAAATATAGACATGAGTCTGTGTCATTGATTTACGAAAGAACCATGTTCCTTTCCTATTTGTGGAAGTTAGATCTACATTATAAACATCTATGAAAACACATAACACAGGGCTCTATACATATATACACAAACAGACTAAAGTATGGTACCCTCAGGGAAAGTTTTCCATGATGAACCACCTTTGAATGACTCAGCACTTTAACAGATAAAGATTTATCTCAGAGCCAGTAAAGGTACCTCATGTCTATAATCTCATCTAGTCAGTATGTATACACATGCACATATAATATGAATATAGACCTCCTGCATGTGCCTCATCTCCTGTCTGCTGCTACTTGTTCTCATCCCTGGCTAGAGAGAGAGGAAGCATCTGCCCTCACTCAGTCATTCGATGAATTCCCAGGTGCATTCAATTAAGGTAGTGAAGAGAAGATTTGGGTCTATCTTCCTCACTCTACTTCCCCTGTAAGGAAGCCATTGGTCTCATTGGGGAGCCTCTTGGGCTCTGAGAAATGTTCCAAGGTATTTCTTGCCTACTCTGTTTCCCAGAGGCCTTGCAATGAGAGTACCTTGTTACCGAGTGATTTGTCCCCCAATCATTCCTTGAGGTTTATTCCCATTTCTAAGCCAATTATAAGACCAATTTCTAGCCCCAGCTCTGCCACTCCTTCCTGGCGTCTCTGCCACTCCCTTAACTGTAGAAGAGCAAAGGGTGAATAAGTGATTTCTAAAGTCAGAGTATCTTGGAGCCAGTTCCTGGTGGCTTATGGTCATAATCCTAGCTACTCAGGAAGCTGAGATCTGAGGATTGTGGTTCAAAGACAGCCTGGGCAGAATAGACCCCAATGAGACTCTTCTCTAATTTACCACCAAACAGCAGGAAGTGGCCCTGTGGCTCAAGTGGTAGAGTGATAGCCTTGAGCAATAAAAAAGCTCAGGACCAGCACCCACGCCTGAGTTCAAGCCCCATGATCCATTCACACACACACACACACACACACACACACACACACACACACACACACACCATGACAGTTCTTAGTAACAAACGTGATTAATGACACATCATCAAAGCCACAGAAAATTATATTGTTACATATCATACATAATCCCAAACCACCTGTACTTGGCTTTTCAAGTTGGGAGCAAGAAAGCCAACAAAAATATTTGCCTACAAAGGATTCCCTTAAATGGTAAACATTGGTCCTTTTCTAGCCTAAAGTTACCACAGATGGAGGACAAGTTTTATTAGGACATCCAGATGGATCTTTTGCAGGACTGTGACGTACAGAAAACAATCTCTACCTTCCAAATGGCTGTGGAAAATTCCATTCTGTTTAGGAACCACATTTCTTTTGATCCACTTATCTATTTTGAGGCCTCCATAGGTTGTTTCTGTATCTTGGCTATTTTGAACAGTGTGGCCATGAACATGGGTGTGTGGGTGTCTTTTGGAACTAGAAAAAATCATTAAGTAAGGTAAGCCAAGTTCTGAGAGACATACAGTGTATATTCTCTATGAAATGCAGAAGTTATATCTAAAATGCACTGGGATCTGATAACACTTTACAGTATTCCAGAGACTCACAGTGAGACCAAAAGAGGCTTTTCTTAGGAAAACAACTCAAATGTACAATGCCTAAGCGCCCCTTCATATTTAGAACAAATAATGTACATATGGAAACAAATTCCAATTTATGGGAAAAGAAATGGTGTTCATTGGACACTGATGAAAATGAACTATGCAACTTATAGTTAGAGATGAGAAGGAGGGGCTGGGAGACAATGAGCGAACAGAAGACACTCTACAAAAGGAAATGTACTCATTACCAGACTCATGTCATTGCAACCTCCATGTACACCACCTCTACAATAACAATAAAGCAAATTAATAATTTAAAAACTCTATTCCACGCAGCTGAATCGATGCAAATTACAAGAATCTTTCAGCCAACTTATTTTCTTATCTTTACTCTCTCCTCCATCATGTAGATTTAAATTGAAAAATAAATGGCAAAAATGAAATAGCCTTATTGGTCTTTTTGAAATAGAACAAAGTCAACTTTCTACCATCTATTTGGCTGATGATTAAATAGATGAGTGAATAGCGTGTTCAAATGTACCCCTCCGTCATCCTAACTGAGCCATTTCTCGTGTGCTTTCTTCTAAAACCAGATGTGCCCTGAATTGAGGAATTTATTTATAATAAGAATTACTAAGGAATTCACTTATAACTGAAAAAAAAACAACATTGCAATGGTCAATAAATTGTAAGACTCTTTGGTGTTCCAAAGCAACTCTTCCTATGAATAGCACTCATGCCTCCTCTACAGAGAGTAATTTATTTAGGGGGAAAAAAACTGCTGAAAAAAACACTGAGTAAGGAAGAAGGGAAATATGGTATACAGGGCCTCATGGAGAATCATGGAAGGCAATCACCAGTGATGATATGTGTAATATTTCTAACTCAGGTCACTAACTAGTGACAGACAGTAAGAGTCAGATCATGTGACTTGAAACTCATTCCAACACTCTCAACACAAATTTCAGGACGTGATGTTTCTGCACTCCTCCTGCCGATAGCCATGTCTACCTGTAATCTGGGTATGCTCAAGCCTCCTTGAGCCATGGCACCAAAACTTTGAGCCCAGAATCTTTAACATCTCTATACTTAATTCATTGGTTCTTTTTCCTCAAGTGCAGCTTGTATGACCCAAGAACCTATCTACCAGGTTCACTGATTTTTTTGTGTGATACACTCTTTACACCCCATAGCTGGACTTTGAAGCCAGCCTAGGCAGGAAAGTCTGTGAGACTCTTCTCTCCAAGGAGTCACCAAGAAACTGTAAGTGGAGCTGTGGCTGAAGTCATAGAGCACTAGCATTGAACAACACATAACAAGACCAAACAAAGTACCCTTAGAGACAGCATCACTGGTGGCTTGTTCTGCAATCCTAGCTACTCAGAAGTCAGAGATCTAAGGACTGAGGTTCAAAGCAAGCCTGGGTAGGAACGTCCGTGAGACTCTTTTCTCCAATGAACCACCAGAAAACAACAGTGAAATGGATTCTCCATATGGAGGAGGGGAGGGAACTCTAAATATTTGTGGTCCCCCGTTCTCCCTAGTACATAATCCTGGTGGTTTGCCATTTCTGTAGAGTGAGAACCGTGCTCCCTCTAGGGTGCTCACTCAGGGCACACAATAAGGCCCAGGAGCCTCTGGGAAAAACCTAACCTCAAAGAAGGTAATGTCAGACGACCTTATTGGCCCAGGACCACAGCCTCAGGCTGGGACAGGGAGGGCCCCGGCATCGGTGGACTGAAAACTATCCTGAACTCAGGGATCCAGAGTTGGCGTGAGTCTCTCTGCAAATCGATGTGATGATTCCATTTGTGTCCTCTCAACCCAAACAATCTTCTTTTAATTTCCCTGGGACCACAAGAGAGAATTAATTTGCATGGTCACCACAAGAGAGAATTAATTTGCATGGTCAATTCATCCACAGCTATGAAACCTCAGGCAAAATTGTTTCATGTCTAAAGTTTATTCCTTGATTTTATTTTACAAACATGATTCATATTACATAGACAACTCAATAGAAATAAAGTCCTTCAAGTTTCATAATATATATGCCATGGGAAGGTATCAAATAGCTTTCTAAATTTTCAATGATTCAATACAAAACTATTGTTCCTACCCTAGGTGATAATATTAAGCCATAGCAAAAGGGAACTCATTCTTTGATGTCTAGTATAAATGATATTCTCAAAAAATTCCCAGATAAACCCAGGCAGGAAGCAAAATTTCCTCTAAACCTTGGTAACTTAACTGTCTCTCTCAGACCTCACCAGAATGTCTTCTTTAACCTGATTGAAAAGACTTAAAATCATGTTCTTATATTATCTCATATTCTTTTGCCTAAGACACTTCACCATTTTAACAGTGTAGGTGTGAATGAAAGTACTGGCTGTAATTCTCTTTATCTTTAATGTGATGACACAGTTGGCAATAGTTATAGATACATTTAATTTTCTCTATTTAACTTATAATGAGAGATTGATTTTAACACATTTAGCATTAGGGGAGGAAAATAATTTCTTCCTATCTGATATGAAAGTCTGAACGCTAAATTCATTAATTCATGTTACAACTTTCATCAATGTGTTTTGTTTGTAATAGGTCACATTGTGTATGTGTGCATGTGTGTCTGCACACACGTGTGCACACACATGCATAAGTCCTGGGGCTTTAACTTTGGGCCTAGATTCTGCTAGATTTTGCTCTTGATTGGCACTCAATGACTCCAGCTATTCCTCCACTTGCTTTTTGGGACTTAATTGCAGGTAAGAGTCTCAGGGAATTGCCTGCTTTGGCTGGCTTTGAATCATAATCTTCATATCTTCTTCTCCTGGTGAAGTCAGAATTACAGGCATGAGGCACTGAAACCCTACTGTAATCCCTGTTGCTCAGAAAACAAGAGTTTAAGAAAAGATCTGGGTCAATCAGCTCTTCTTTTTTGGTCTCAGTATTAATATTCTTCCTGAACAATTGGTTTCCCATGTATATTGCCAGTCACAAAATTGAATCATGAAAGTAACGTGCCATCACTCTCATTTTGCCTAGAACAAGTTAAAAACATCAGACTATCTGAAGGATTAACAAACAATAAAATAGGTACATGAATAATTGAGTTGGTGCATTTGTATAGAATATATATCATTTCATTATTCTAATAATTATGATGGGACAGTACTGTGGCTTGGACTCAGGGTCTGGGCACCACGGCCTCTAAGGAAGCTCTAAGGATAGCTATCTACAACTTGAACCATTCTATGACATATTGGTTAATTGTAGATAAGAAGGTCATAAATTTTCCTTTTGGCTTTGAACCATCATCCTCAAATCTCAGCCTCCTGAGTAGCTAGGATTACAGAAGCGAAACACCAGTATGGAGCCTCTTCTATGATCTTTTAAAGATCATCATTTCTTGTTTGATTTTCTAGAACATTCACTTTTATTTGCTTAGAACACACTAATGTTTTAATGAACTGCTTAGTACTTTTGATAAATCATGAATCCAAATAATAGATCACTTTTTTTTTCTATTTGTTCACTGGTCTTATCTCAGTAGAGGCCATCACATTATTCAAATAAAATAAATACCTGTATGTTGGTCTGCCAAAGTCTTCAAGCATCATAGAAAGTTGTTTGCTAGGATCCTGGCATTGGCCAGACTGTGCACTAAGTTTCTTTGAATCTCCAAACAAAGAAAGGAAAGAATCCTCCCCTTCTCCAGTCACAAGTGTCACAGGAACTAACGATTTCCCCATTCTTAATTAAACAGAAGCAAATGATAGACACATAAATAAATGAACCCTAAAGAACTCAAGGATATTATTGTTCTGCCAGGCTTCTATGATATTTCTTTTTGGTTTTATGGTCATTGGTCATCATCAAGCCCAGATAGAAGTAAAAGCTTTAAAGGAATATCTATAAAAACAACTCTTAAATATTTTCATTAATCCCCTTAATTCATACAGATTAATTCAGGACTCCAGGATTTCAATTCTATCATCAGCATAATGACTATATACTGATTGATTACTTGTGTTGCATAAAGCTGAGTATGCAAATAATCAGTTCATCAAAGGATTTGAGTGAGGAAAATATTTGCATTTGCTAAATTTGGATATGAGGTATACAAACATTGCCTCATTCTCTTTTGTATTTTCTGCACTCTTCAGGTATTACCCAAAAGTTAAATATTCAATTGATTCCTTGTGTACTTTAGATACTTTGATTAGATAGTATTTAGGTAGATACTTCGAATATCCTGCTATTCCTTCCCTTAGTTAAAGACTTTAAATTTTCGCCCATTGCTCAAGCCTTACTGGCTTTTGGAAGTTAAGGTAGAGATATGGTTGTCAAAGTGCTTTCTGCCTATGTTGGTTTCAAGCTACAATTCTCAGATATTAGCCTCCTTTGTAGCTTGAATTACAGGGTTGAGCCACTCATCAGTGACTAGTAATTATATTTTTCAAACTTGAGGGTTTGTTATTTCAGAAAATCAGTACTGATTGCAGAAGTTTCTTCAGTAAATTTAAATTAGTCATTCAAGCAAGAAAAGAGGGAATAAATCTGCATTTTGAGCAGAATGAAAGAATAGTGCATTGTGATAGTCGAGGTGGGGTTTCAGGAATGACATTAAATGTAACACAAAGACATCAGAATATAAAAGTCTATAACATGAAAGAGAAATGGAAGCATAATATGGGTAAGGCAGGATTTCTGCCAATAATTTTGAAACACAATAGTAAATTGCTACTTGAAATAAAGAATCAAAATCTAGACTTTTCTAGGCTGGGAGTGCGGCTTAGTAGTAGAGTGCTTGCCTAGCATGCATAAAGCCCTGAGTTTGATTCATCAGCACCACTTAAACAGAAAAAGTTGGAAGTGGCGCTGTGGCTCTAGAGGTAGAGTGTGAGCCTTGAGCAAAAGAAGCTCAGTGACAGTGCTCAGGCTCTGGGTCCAAGCCTGAGAACTGGAACAAAAAAAAAGAAAGAAAAAAATCTACACTATTCTAAAGAAGCTTTTGTAAAGTTTGCTTCTAATCACAACTGCTGTATCTATTCCATGTGATCAGATTTTCAAACATTTCAACTCACCTTTAGCATTAATAAGATAATTTTGTGTTTTTGTGCTACTGGAAATCAGGGCTTTCTGCTTATTAGGAAATAACTCTACAGACAGATTCACAGCCAAATTTTATAAGACCTTCAAAACAGAACTCATACCAATACTCTAAAACCAGGAACAAGATAGGGATATGTGCTCTCTCAATCCTCTTCAATACAGTATTAGAAGCCCTATCTAGCACAATAAGGCAAAATGCAAACATAAAGGGGATACAAACAGGGAAAGTAGAAGTAAAACCCTCCTTTTTTGCACATGACATGAACCTATATTTAAAGAATCCTTTAGACTCCACTCCCAAGTTACTTGTGATGATCTGAAACTTTGGAAAAGTAGAATGTTATCAAACAAACACACAAAAACCAGTAGCTTTTCTCTATGCTGACAATGAGATGGGAGAGGCTGAAATTAGGAAAGTAATTCCTTTTGTAATAGCCTCAAAAATGCCCATGATCAACTTAACCAAAGAAGTGAAGGACCTCTACAATGAAAAAGCCTTCCACAAAGTACAGCATCCATTCATGTTAAAAGCTTTAAAGAAATTAGAAATAGAACTAACACTCAATATCATACTAAATTTGGTAAAACTAAAACCATTTCCCCTAAAATCAGGAACAAGGCAAGGATGTCCATTCTGTCCACTGCTTTTCAATAGAATTCTAAATTTCGTAGCCAGAGCAATAAGGCAAGATAATGATATTAAAGCTATCCACATAGGGAAAGAAATTTGACTATCCTTGTTTGAAGATGACCTGATCTTATACCTGAAGGATCCAAAAAAGTCCACTCCCAAACTCCTAGAACTAATCCACTGCTTCAGCTATTTGGCAGGATGTAAAATTAACCCATAAAAATCAGTGGCCTTTCTGTATGCTATCAAAGTAACAGCAGAAAGAGAAAATCATTAAATCATTTGCAATAGCCTAAAAAAATCTGGGAATTACCCTCACCAAAGATGTAAAAGATCTATTTAGTGAAATCTGTAAAAAGGTAAACAAAGAACTCAAAGAGAAAAACCAGGAAATGGAAAGACCTTCCATGTTCTTGGAGGGGTAGAATCAATATTGTGAAAATGGCCATAGTGCAAAAAATGATATGCAAATTTAACCCAATCCCCATAAAATTCTCACCATGTTCGTTACTGAAAAAGAGGGGAAAAAATCTGAAAAACCACATGGAACAACAAAAGAGATGAAATAGGCAAAGCAATTTGAGGCAAAAAAAAAAACAACCAATTACAGATATTATCAAAATAACAAATTTCAAGCTCTACAATAGAGCCATAATAACAAGATACAAAAACATAACTGCCTAACAATAAATGAATTATACCTATGTTCAAAAGATTTTTATACAGCCAACAGAAAGGAGAAAATAATGGCATTCATAGGAAAACGGATGGAACTAGAACAGTTCATGTTGATTGAGATAAGCCAAGCTCAGAGAGAAAATTGGCATGCGTTGTACCTGAGATGCAGAAGTTATACTTAAATTGCAGTGGGATATGACAAAGTATACAGGATTTTAGACACCTATATGCACAAAGACCAAAAGAGGATAGTCTTAGGAGAGAACCACCAGGCTGTAACATTCAAGAGCCTCTTCATATTTCTATAAAATAATATACAGAATAAAATGAAGTCCAAAGTTAAGGAAACAAAGGACTTTTTCTTAATTTGTCTTTGTGTTTTTAGAAGACACTGTATCCTTTACCTCATATATGGTATGTACTGGTGCACTTCTGAGGAAAGCTGATAGGAAGGTATAGAATCAGTGGAAAACAGGTGGAAAAAAGTTCAGCATAGACCACCGGCTGCACTGGAAATTGATGAACGTGAACCAGGCAATGTGTGGGCGGCGATGGGAAGGGGGTAATGGGAGCACATGAAGGAAGAGATGATAATAAGTAAAAGGAAAGGGAATGTACTTATTATCTGACCCGTGTAAAAGTAACCCCACTGAATATCACCTCTGAAACAGCAACAAAGTAATTAAAAAAGAAATATATGCTTTACAAATAAACTAAGATGTTTTTTACATATTTACCCATACCCTTGTCTTCTCTGGAACAGGTTATGTCAATAGATTTAGATGTCCTTGGCCCCTCTGATGATATACTCATGCTAATTCTCTCAGTGGAAGAGGATAGGTAGAGCTCTTGAATCCGATCAAGGAATATTGACCCTCATAAGAGCAGTTTGATTCCATCTGAACCTGACAACTCCAGGACAAAATATAGTGAAGATAACTGCCTTGAGAGGAAAGTCGTATGTTGATCTTCGGTCCTATGGACCAAAAATGATGGACATAGAATCAGAAAGTCAAATTAGAGAGGAACACAACAGGTACATTTATGTTGTTTCTGATGGTTCTCCTTTCTCCGGGTGTTGCAAATCAAACATAGTTGCATCTAGTTGTTAATATTTATTTGTGTATATTACATAAAAAACAAAAAAAAATCTTTTACTTGTCAGTGTTTCCTATCTGTAATCCTAGGTACTCAGGAAGTTGACATCAAAGCATATTCAGGCAAAATTGGTTTGAACTCAAAGCATGAACACTGTTCCTGGGCATTTTTGCTCAAGTGTCTATCACTTGACACTACAGTGTTTTTGTGTGTTTTGATTTGTTTTTGTGCTAAACTGAAGGGCACCATGGGTTTTCCTGCCTGGGGAAAAGTTCTAACTCCTGAAGACACTTTAAGACAATAAGTTATAGTTTTGGAGGTGGTGGGAAGATGACAATAGAGGCATATGGTCAAAATATGAGATTCTTCTCTTTGTTCAACCAGAACCAAGATAAGGTCCTATGAGATCTTGATCAAACTATCAAGAAGTACCAAAACTGATTTTTATCTTTGACACTCTTTAAAACTGAGTTGCATTTGGCATTGGAGTGTGTATCTTTTTTCAATATGGTCATTCTCTTAATTTTTACTTTATGTGCAACTAGTGAGGCTTGAACTCAAGGCCAGGGTATAGTCCTTCATCTGTCTCCACTTCAGGCTTGCAGAACAGGAGGTGTTTGTGTATTTGTGTAGTTTTTAAAGAAATGCTATATCTGAATTCACAATAACCAAGTTATGGAAACAGCCCAAATGCTCCACAACAAAATCTGCATCAAGATACATATTCACAATGAAATTTTAAATATTCATTAGAGAGAATAATAGATCAATTGCAAGAAGAGTGATGGACCTAAAATTTTTCATGTAGTGAGGTGAGGCTGAGGAAGAAATAGCGCACGTTTGCTCTCAAAAGTGGAAGTCAGATCTAGATTGAAATGAAATATGTTAACAAATACAGGGTTTGATGCATTTACACACAAACTGACTAGAGGTTGTTATACTTGTGGGATGAAACCAAAGGCATATCTCATCTGAAAATCTGAAGTTCAGTTAAACATAATGGATATGAGGATATGGAAACATGTGGAGGGGCCAAAGGAAGGCAGAGATACGTAGAGTACAGGGTGAGCAGTTCATTGTATTCAATGTAAACTATGTAACTTGTAGCAGGGATGGGAGGGGAAAATGTGCATGAATAAAGGAAGGGTGACATTTTTCCAAGAAGCATTGTATTCCCAACACACTTTTGGAATTGTAAACTTTTTCTACAATTACTTAGCAGTTCGAGTTTTTTTTTTCTTTTTTTGTAGTCTATTTTTATTTATTTTTTCCTTTACTGTCAAAGTGAAGTACAGAGGGGTTACAGTTTCATATGTATGGCAGTGAGGTCATTACTGGTTTTTTTAAAATATATTTTTATTATCAAACTGAATTACAGAGAGGTTACAGTTTCATACATTAGGCATTGGATACATTTCTTGTACTGTTACCTCATCCCTCATTCCCCCCTCCCCCCTCCCTCTTTCCCTTTCCTCCCCCCCACGAGTTGTTCAGTTGTTCAGTTCATTTTCATCAAACAGTTTGTAAGTATTTCTTTTGTAGTTGTTTCTCTTGTTTTACCATGTGTCTCTCAATTTTGGTATTCCCTTTCAATTTCCTAGTTGTAATACCAGTATACACGCTTTCCAATATACTCAGATAAGATACAGAGATGGTGTAGGTACAACGACAGAAAGGTGATACAGGAATATCATCAATAATAGAGGCTACAGTTACATATGGCACGTTGAAAGTATTTACAACTGTGATATAACAATCGTTTCCATGACATGGAGTTCATTTCACTTACCATTATTTTATGTCTTCATAAGGGTATAGCTATTGGGGTCCTGTGATCCTCTGCTGTGACTTGCCTAAACCTGTGCTAATTATTCCATATAAGGGAGAAAATATAGTCCATGTTTCTTTGGGTCTGACTCACTTCACTTAATATAAGTTTTTCCAAGTCCTTCCATTTCCTTACAAATGGGGCAATGTCATTCTTTCTGATAGAGGCATAAAATTCCATTGTGTATATGTACCACATTTTCCTGATCCACTCATCTACTAAGGGGCATCTGGGTTGGTTCCAGATTCTGGCTATGACAAATTGTGCTGTGATGAACATTTTTGTGCTGTGGCTTTAGTGTGATTATGTTTGTGGTCTTTTGGATAGATACCCAAAAGTGGGGCTGCTGGGTCATAGGGGAGCTCTATGTTTAGCCTTCTGAGGAATCTCCATACTGCTTGCCTGAGTGGCTGAACCAGTTTACATTCCCACCAACAATGAAGTAGGGTTCCCTTTTGGCCACGTCCCCTCCAACAGTTGTTATTGTTAGTTTTCTTGATATAGGACATTCTTACTGCAGTGAGATGGAATCTCAATGTTGTTTTGATTTGCATTTCTTTTATGTCCAGTGAGCAGTTCGAGTTTTTAAAAAGTGAAAAATCTAATGGGAAAAGCTTGAACATTTTAATAACAGGCACATGTAATGCGGAGAGCTTTATCTTCCATCACTCTAGTTAACGGATTATTGTTGGAAAATGAGTAGTTCTTTTCAATGCTATGCTTTTCTTTGTCATAAGAATATGTAAACTCCTTTCAATATTTTTGCCATTGTAATTGCTAGACACTAACTTAGAATTAACATCAGGTGTTCAGTTCTAAGTTCTTTCAAGGTTGCTTTCAGAGAAACTGCTTTGATAATACAACTATTATCTCTCATTTAAAAATAGTAAAATTCATTTTTGGGTGCCAGTACAAGTGCTTGCAATTAAGATCTAAATTTTGCACCTTAACATTTTTTGTTAATCCTTCTGGTGCTCTACCTCCTGAGCCACCACTTCACTTCTGGATTTTCGGTGGTTCCAGACTTTTGTGGACTTTCCTTACCCAATATTCCTTGAACTTTTGTCTTTAGATCTCTTCATGGGTAGCTAGGATTATAAATGCAAATTATGAGCACCTGGCTTGCACACTTCATTCCTAAGAAGCTATAAGAGAGACAATGCTAGCAAATAGAATGATTCACAATAGGAATATAAATAAGTTGTCATTTCATGCAACATATTCATCATCATTTCCAAAATCACATTTTAATGATTATGGGTTTTGTCTCCAGATTAGTCAAATAGTGTAAAGTAATTACATGCCCCTGGCCTTCATCCTTAAAATGTGATTTGGTGGCGATGGGTCTAGATGAATTTTTACCTTGACAAATGTCTGATTCCTTATAAACAGAGGATAAATATCTGTTTTCAGGTCTATATTTCATTATTTTAGAAAAGTTGTGGGATCTGTTCTATCATTAGCCATTTCAGAGGACAGTTATGACTAAAATAAGTAAAGCACCCCACCATTATAACTCCATATTCAGACTACCATTTCCATTGATGCCATTGTTACAGTTCTTGTTATTCTCCTTTATCTTCCTGATTGTTTGCTTAATTTTCTAACGTTCCCAGAGGTTTTTCCATGTCTTTCATCTTGGCTAGAGGAAAAGGTTTCTTTCTGGCCACTTTCTGTAAAGAGATTATAATGTTGGGTTATGAATACAGTATAGTTTCAGGTAGAATAATTTTATTAAAATAGCCTCACTTGTTACTTCAACTATCTTCAATCTACTGTGATTTCTTTATCATACTGTTATCAGAAAAAGAGTAATATGGACTGACATAGCAGATTTTATATAATTTGAGCTGAGAACACCATGGTGAAGGTATAGAGTGGTTGCTGAAAGCAGCTAAGGGAAGGTAGTAACCATTATGACATCAGCATTCACCGCTTCCCACAACCGCCTCTTAGAACCCTCTTAGGTAATGTCTCCATAGTTAGAAAGTTCTTGTCTCAGAGCAGTTTTGATGTGAATCCTGCATCTGATTTGACATTTACAACCCTCAAAGTTGGACATCTGGAATGAGAGTCTCAGTCTTCTGTTGATGAGTAGAACTCAAGTCAGAAGTGGGTAAGTAAGAAGTGAATACTGCTGGGCTCATCCTCAATACACCATGGACCAGAGGAGAGCTGGACCAACCTAAAATGATAACCCAGTCTCGATTCCAACTCCATCTACGATGAGAATATGTGAGTATTCCTTCTGTCTTCCTGCCTAAAATTCTAGAAATGTGTTTTATCTGGAGAAAACATTTCTATTTCAGCTTCCAGAGGTCTTTGAACCCCAGGATCAGAGTAAATTTACAATGCCATATAAAAAGGTAAATGTGGAATATAATTAAGAAAACAGTAGTAGAGCTATCCATATCCCAAGGATTGGAATTACCAAAACAATGAAATAGCTATTTTAAATAAAGGAAACAATATGAAAATGTGTACAAAATGCAAGTTAATGAAAAGAATTTGAGCAGAGAAATGTAATTTGTAGAAAGAACTGTGTAAACTTTCTTGTATATGAAATTCAGGTAATATAAAATGAGCCTAAATTTAAAAGCAGATAAAATAAATATATCAAGTATATCACTGAGAAAAAAATTAAAAGTACAAAGGTTGGACATGTTAATACACACCTTTATTCCCAGATACTCACTAGCCTGAAGTAGGACCTGAAATCTGCCTCCACAAGAGAGCTAGATTTCATCTGAAAATAAAACTAAATGCAAAAGTGGTAAGCATATAGCTTGAGGGATTGAGCAATTTCTAGGGACCATGAGGCTCTAAACTAACACCTCAGTGCCACCAAAAATCAGAAGAATATAATAGATCAAATATCTATTATTTAAAAAATTATCAAATATTTGTGCAATTTGTGTATTGGGGAAGACCAGATGGAGAATATACAGTATTCCAAAGCGTGCAAAAGATATAAACCACATATTCAAGAATCTCAGTGAGTGTAAATTGAATGAATGTGATGAAACATATCCTAAGAAAGTAGAACTGAGAGTAAAAATTTAAAACAATCTTCAAACTTATGAAATAAAGTACATAAGGGCTGGGGATATGGCCTAGTGGCAAGAGTGCTCGCCTCGTATACAGGAAGTCCTAGGTTCAATTCCCCAGCACCACATATACAGAAAATGGCCAGAAGTGGCGCTGTGGCTCAAGTGGCAGAATGCTAGCCTTGAGCAAAAACAAGCCAGGGACAGTGCTCAGGCCCTGAGTCCAAAGCCCAGGACTGGCCAAAAAAAAAAAAAAAAAAAACAAAACAAAAAAAACAAAAAAAAGAAATAAAGTACATAAAAATGCAAAACTCCAATTGTAGTATGGGTGGAAGACTTCTATCTAATGGGGTTCATGATAATTTTATCCATCCAGGATGGAAATCAGTCTGTAAGTCCCTCATAAATCTATAAATATATTTATGATATGAATCAGTGCCACTAACTTGTGAGATTAAGTTCCACTGCATGCATATGCATGTGTCTAAATAAACCCTTTGGACAGATATCATGTGCTAGTAAGAACTTAAAAAATAAGCAATAAAATCCTGTTTAATATAATGAGTATGCAAGTATCATAGATGAGTGGCAACATCATTAGGAAGTTTTTTTTCCCTCCTGCTATTTTACAGTACATATGCTGTTTAGTCCTTCATTTATACTGTGATGCATAATTTCAGATACCCAGTGCATGATGATCAGTATAGTGTACATCCAACACTGGAGCCTTATGCAGAATACCTTCACTGCTCTGAATTAGCTCTCTTCTCCAGGGCCTTTGAGATCTGTGCATGGAATTTCGTTCTATATTTTGACAAGCAAAAAACATAGAGTTGATTTTGGTGTCCATTGAGCCTTGTGATAGAGAAGTGTTCTCTCCATTACCACATGTTGGCAGACCAGTGCATCATGGGGAAACAATCTTGATCTATGTTAGCATGTTGTGTTGAGTAAAAATGAACATTTTGAAGCTGAAAGATAAGAATGCAAAGGTGCAAATCAACTTCTGCATTGACCTTGACTTATTATTATTATTTTGTTGGACCAAATATATCCAAGTAACTTCATCTCTGGGGCCTCACTATCTGTCATCTTAGGGAGAATCATGGCACCTGAAATTAAGAAGAAGAGTCTGCAAACATTTCCCAATCCATGTTTTTTTCTCCTGGATTCAAAACTTCAGATGAAGAATCCCAGGGAAGAGTGTTACACATTCTTCTTAAGTACTCACAAAAAGCTTCAATGAAAGAAGGTGGCCTATAGTGTACACCTGTGAATAAAAAGACACACATACAAAGACTATATACACCTAAACCTATGGGCATATCTTCCAGCGAGAATTTCAGCTTGGCAAATGTTTCAGGGATGTGCCCTTTAACTTTCACACTCCTTCTTCTCCAGTTTCCTCTCCCTGTCAGGTGTGGCTGGCACTAGCTGCATTTCCACAGTGAAGCACTGAGCACACATGGATGGAGATGAGATGATTGCTGAGTTTTTCTGTCTCTACACTTTGGGAACTGATCGAAGTAACAGTGATGCTTCTAGGCAACAAGAAAACAAGCTGTAAGTGACTCAGTATTTTATGTCCATGAACTGTTTTTGTTCTCAGGATGGACAATAGCCGAGGGAACTTGGGTGTGCACATCAATATTCTTTGTTTTCTGTACCCTTACTGCCCATCCCTATTGCACCTGAAACAGCTCCATTTCATGATTTTATTTTGCATCAACTGTTGAGTAATTTTCTGCCTGCTCATAAGAGAGGACTTTGGTTTCCTTCCATGGTTTCCTACTTTCCAGGGATGCAGTTTGTTCACTTCATTCCAGAATACCTGTATCTTCTTAATCCCAGCTGTCACTGCAGAGGATAAAGTGATTACAAACACTTGAGTCAGTAGCATGAGTTTTGTACTAAAAGGCTGTAGATGAATATTTCTTTCCCCACAAGCTAGTGCTCTGAGAAATTTTCTTTGGTAACACTTAAATTTGAGGACACTGATTAAACGTTCTTATTGTAGGCTGGTGGCTCATGATCATAATCCTAACTACTTGAGAATGATATCTGAGTATAGAGATTTCAAGCCAGCCTGGGCATGAACATCTGTAAGACTTTTATCTCTAATTATCCAGCCAAAAGCTGGAATTGGAGCTGTGGCTCAAGTTGGCAGAGTGCTGGACTTAAGCAAAAATAGCTAAAGGATAGTATCCATGCTCTGATCTCCTCTCTCACTCTCTCTCACATCTCATTCTCTCTCTCTCTCTCTCTTTCTCTCTCTCTGCTAATATAGACACATTGAGTATTATAGTTCCAGCCAATGGATATTTTTGTTACCTACAGATATGAAGAGAACTATGGTATGGTTAGTAAAATTTTTTTGCATGCTACAGACTACAGATAGTAATATTTATCCCCAAAGTCTTTCTTGTAGATAAGTGGGCCACTGCAATTAGAAATCAGAAGGTGAGCCATTTGCTGCAACTCTACATCCTCTGATGTTATGACAAGGTTTCTTAATTTTATACAGTACTTAGTGGAGTTTCTGCTTTTGTTTCTCAGATTTGGAGCTGTCTTTGTAGTCATGGTCAAGGTAGCACTGGTGGAGTCACTTAGTTCATTGATAGGAGATGACTGCGATGTTTGTATGTTTGGTTCTCCACAGTTTGAGTGCAGAAAACTGGGACATAATTGAATTCTAAAGCCTTCCTAATATGGGAGTGTGGTCGTTACCCAGATTCCCACTCTCAGAACAACTGAGAAATAGCTAGGTTGTTAAGGCTTGTTTGTAGCTCCTAAATCCTAGCAAAAAGATGAATTCTCTAATCCATGTGTTTCCAGCCAGGTGCTTGGGTGGTCTCTCTGCCATATTCCAAAAATGGTACACTTCTTACTGGGGAAAGAGGTTGCCAGCCAGATGCTGTTCTCTAAGAGGGAGATTTTCTTAGTAGGGTACTCATGGTTCCCAGTGTTGCTTCATTATTTCCCATCCTGTGGTGAAGTTTCTCTGCATCTTGTGTTTGAGTCATCCAGTTGATACTATGTGGCTATAGGGCATCCCAAATAACTAACAAATCTTCAATTTAAGAGCATCTTTGAGAAGCAAAGTGTCATTTGAGGAAATTTTTATAGTAAGGTCTCCTCACAGACCCATAACAGGTAACAGTTCTTCCTGCAGAATCAATCAGAACAAGAGCTTAAATATTATGTAAGGAATTAATTATTTATGTAGCAAAATCAAAGACATACTTCAGAAGTTAAGTATAAAGAATAAAAGGAAAGGGCTGGGGATATAGCCTAGTGGCAAGAGTGCCTGCCTCGGATACACGAGGCCCTAGGTTCGATTCCCCTGCACCACATATACAGAAAACGGCCAGAAGTGGCGCTGTGGCTCAAGTGGCAGAGTGCTAGCCTTGAGCGGGAAGAAGCCAGGGACAGTGCTCAGGCCCTGAGTCCAAGGCCCAGGACTGGCCAAAAAAAAAAAAAAAAAGAATAAAAGGAAAAAGACATATTCAGACCAGCATAGTAAAGAGAGAGGTCTCCACCGAGCTTATTCTACAAGGAACACTAAAGTAAGTCTTTTAGTCTAAAAGACTATTATAAGAAGGTATAATACTTACAAATAAGAGTAACTTAGCAAGCTGAGACTGTTGCAATATTGTAAAAGTGGTAGCAAAATCATATACATAATTTTTATAAACGGAAAATTATTAATATAAGGATGTCTAGTAATTGCTGTTTAACACTGTAAAATTGGAAATACAATATTACAAATGATAGGAGGAATATAATGCCATTGCTGTTTCACCTGTATTTCAATATTTTCGTTAAATTTTAAATTGAAAGGTTTAATTAAAAATTAAATGAAAAGAGTTCATTATAACATTTCTGTACATTTACTTAGGAACTTATTTCATAGCCCTCTATTAATTATATGTGCATTCTCTTCTTTTTATCCTCATCATCATTCCAAAATAGCTCAACGTAACCTATTTTAAGCCTCTGAATTGCCACATAACCTGCAATAGGCAAATGAAATTTTAACCCACAAGTCAAAACACAAGTATAAATTCAGTAACCACTGAAGTCTCTAAGAAGAGAGAGAATGGGAGAAGCTTCAATAAAACTGGAGAACAAGTAACACAATGGCAGTAATTAGTAATTAATCTGTCAGCAATCACATAATGGAAAGGCAGGAAACTCTTTGAATAAGAGCTAGAATCGCTGAATTAATAAAACACTCAAGGCCCAATGATAGGTTGATTCTGATATGCTCAATTCACCACCAACAGCATTCATTGACTGTAAGAAAGGAGTAGAAGAGAGGAATTCCACCCAGAAAATGGCAGAATGAGATCAAGGAAAAACCTACACTCTCTCTGACCAAGCAGAGATTTAGGGTCCTAGCAGGTAATTCATGTGTACAGAGTCCCACCAACTAAGCTATAATTAAACATAGATATAAACCTAGTAAGAAGATTATAAACTGATTGCTGAGCACAGTGGAATTACAAAACTCAAATCTCTAAAACCTCACTGCAATAAACCAGACAGATCCTATGTGTCGGCTGCTACTACTGCAAGGTCCACTTTTCACACCAGCACTTGATAAAGAGTCCAAATGATAAAGGTAAAGACACTTGCTCTTGGAATAAGTATCAAATAGGCTGCTAGAATTTCTTGAAGTTCCTTATAGTCATTTTTCCTTTTTATTTTCTTTTTTTATACCCATGTATTAATGAGACCCTCTTCTACAGAACAAATAGTTCTCGGTAACTTATTTTAAGCCTCTGAATTGACTCTTTCTGTGACATACTCCCTTGCTAAAGACATCCTGCAGCAGCACCTATGTCAAAGCACTGGTGATTTGCACTGTGGTCGGTACCAACATTCCTTTGTTGTCATCATCCTAGCATTTTCCACATCATCTCCTCTAAAGGCAGCTCCAAAGCCTTCAACACCTGCAGCTCCGATGTAGTTGCTGTCTCCCTGTTCTTTGGAACAGGATCATTTGTGTATTCAACTTCTCCTGGGTCAATAAATTAGAGAAAAAAAGTCTCTTCTTGCTTTATACCACTATAATTCCTATGATGAACCTTTTTAATCTACATTTTTAGGAACAAAAATGTCAATGCAGTGTTGAGGAAACTGATTTGGAAAGAATTTTTATCAGGAAATATCTCCCTGTGTATGTGGTTACAGAGATAGAGTTTATCTTTTGTTGTTATAGTTGAATTGGAAATACTATTGTTTCTTATTATGCTGATGATGACTTGAATATCCTATAAGATATTTGGTAAATTTAATCGGTACAATGCTTTATTTCACCCATCATGTGTGTGTGTGTGTGTGTGTGTGTGTGTGTGTGTCTGTGTGTGATATGTATTTCCATAATAAATGTAATATTTTTTTTCTTTTTATTTTGGATTTTTTTTTTTTTTTGGCCAGTCCTGGGCCTTGGACTCAGGGCCTGAGCACTGTCCCTGGCTTCTTCCCGCTCAAGGCTAGCACTCTGCCACGTGAGCCACAGCGCCGCTTCTGGCCGTTTTTTCTGTATATGTGGTGCTGGGGAATCGAACCTAGGGCCTCGTGTATCTGAGGCAGGCACTCTTGCCACTAGGCTATATCCCCAGCCCTTATTTTGGATTTTATTGTGAAGTAAAATGATCTTTGCTGTCTATAATCAAATACCTTCTGGATTAAATTGTTTCTTACATTGGGCTTGTTCTTTTTTTTTCTCACTTCTTATTTCCATTTGGAAAAGCATATGCAATTTATCTCTATTGTTGGCTTTTCACCATCCATTGAAAAAGAATTGACCACATTTAACAGCACACACACATATGTGTGAATGTAGCTTACCTATATATTTCTCCACCTTTTCACTAAACATTGGCAGTATATCACTGGAGCCACAGAGCTCCATTTCTCACATTTTGGTGCTTAATTAGACAAAGACTGTGCAATGAACTTCCCTACTTGAGCTAGCTTTAAACTGTGATTCTGGGATCCCAGTTTCCTGAGTAACTATGATTAAAATTGTAAGTCACTTACAATGGGTTAACTTTAGTTTTGTAATGAAATATCCAAGATTAAGTTATAGTACTTTTATTTCTTGTCTTCTGAAATACTTTATTATAACTCAGTAAATATGAAACATGAAAAAATATTCTGTTGTTAAGTATCAATTGTATTTTGTCTAGATAATATGTAAATATCACTTTGGTTGGCTTTTTAACCTCTCTGTACATTACTTTGATGATAAAAAAATCAATTTAAATTAAAAGAAAAGATATAACAATATTCCTTCTGTTGTAAAAGTGATAGCCTGTTGATTCCAAACAGTTGAGATATGATTCATTCAAGTAGTATGGAGTTTTTGTTTCTTTGTTTTTGTTTTTGCCAGACCTGGGGCTTGGACTCAGGACCTGAGCACTGTCCCTGGCTTCCTTTTGCTCAAGGTAGCACTGGACTACTTGAGCCACAGCGCCACCTCTGCCTGTTTTCTATATATGTGGTACTGAGGAATCAAACCTAGGGCTTCATATATATGAGGCAAGCACTTTGCCACTAGGCCATATTCCCAGCCAGTATGGAGTTGTTGTTGTTGGGTTTTTTTTGTTGTTGTTTTGTTTTGTTTTTGCCAGTCCTGGGGCTTGGACTCAGGGCTTGAGCACTGTTGCTGGCTTCTTTTTTGCTCAAGGCTAGCACTCTGCCACTTGAGCCACAGCACCACTTCTGGCTGTTTTCTGTATATGTGGTGCTGGGGAATTGAACCCAGGGCCTCATGTACACGAGGGAAGCACTCTTGCCACTAGGCCATATATCCAGCCCCCAGCCAGTATGGAGTTTTTAAAACAAAAACATTGAAGTGTTTTCAGATGTTTCTAAATCATAGAGTATGATTTGAAGACAAAAGGAGCCTAGCAATATATTAAATATATGTGAATCTATGTTTAAATATAGTAAATAATATGTTATAAAATAAAATACTAAACCAGAACAGTAAGATATACAAAGCCCATACTTATGAGGTCTCTAATGCTCCATGAAATTATATAATTTAAGAGCAGTATTTCAATCTTAATATGTATTTATTTTATGAAGGTATGCAATATACTTTACTGTAATAAAACTGTTTATAAAATCAATATTACATAATGGCCATGCACAAGTAATTTGGGGAGAATAGATAGAACAAAAGGGGAAGACTCATTTTTGGAGAACTAGTATGAGAAACAAAACCCATTTGGGGGAATAAAATAATGAGTGGCCATTGCAATTAAAGTAGGAATTTAGAAAGAAAAGAGGGAAATTTTCAAGCACAAAACTATGTTTATTTGTGACTAGAAAGATTCTAAAACCATTATTGGGATCACAGGATCTCATGGACTATCCCAGCATGGGATAAGGCTTAATTTGTGTAGCATTAAATAACTATTCTGAGGGCATGATAGCTTGGGAATAATTAAAGCAAGACTATTTTCTGAGGTCTTCTAGGTTATTTCTTTTATGGAGCTTTAGATGGTAGATCCTATTATCTCAGGTGAAAGATTAACGAGAATTTGAAAGAAACACTCAGTGTGTGATCCTAGATTGTGGCAATACATTTTTTAGAAGACTATGTGATATTACCTATCCTTTGAGCAGAAACACAAAGGATTACAACACTGTGTCTTTCCCAGCAAATGAGTTCACACAAATTGCCTAAAATATGCTTCCTATTCCATTTAGGTGACCCTTTTTTGGTCAGAATACTATATTTGTTTAATTCATTGTTCATGAGATATTCTCACACACTGCTGGTCAAATGGCTAGGTGTTTGCTACAATCTGGGAAGCTGGGAGACTCTGTGGTCTATGTAACAATCCTTAATCATTAAAAACTTATGGAAACAGCCTGTTACTATTTCATTGGCTCTAATCATAGTTTCTAATGCATTTATCTCTGATACAGAATAGAAGACAATCCAATAAAGAGTTTTTAAGAACATGATTTCTATGAATATTGTTTATGCTTCATGAGAAAACAATTTAAATATTTTACTGTGGTTGTAGTTAGTACCTTACCCAATGCAACTTTATGTGATTCCCACCCTGGAAAAATACTATTTGTACAAAATTTTGAGTCTCAAAATTTCCTTTCAGTTTTTATTTATGTATTTGTACTTATTAACATTACAAAACAAGCAAGATAACCAAAGAAAATCATATTACGTGAAGTAAGCCAGACCAAAAGAAACACAGGCTCGATGGTACCCCTCATTTGTAACCATTAGTATATGTCCAGGATAGTCCTAACAGAGGATCACAATAAATCAATAGCTACGTATATAGGACCATATAAAATGATGATAATCAAAATGAACTTCAAGATATGAAAACAAAAGCTCTTTGTTTAATGTGCAGCATGTCATTCTCTTTCTTCTTCCTTTTCCCCCTTTGATTTATCCCCTGTAGTCACTGTTTTTGAATCTGTTGCCCTGTGTCTTATAGAGCTTCATTTATCTGATTTAGGGAAGGGAAATAATAAAATAGTGAAAAAAAAGGACAGAGGGTGAACTAATGCAACAGCGATATGCACAAAATCCTATGTTTGAAATGAACTTTAAAATTTGGGGAGCAGGGAGTCAGAAACGAGAGAAAGTGGGAGACAAATGAGGGAAGAGAAAACAGTGTTCAATGAGAAATGTACTCATGGCGGCTGGGAATGTGGCTTAGTGGTAGAGTGCTTGCCTAGCATCTATGAAGTCCTGGGCTCCATTCCTCAGTACCACATAAACAGAAAAAGCCAGAATCCGCGCTGTGGCTCAAGTGGTAGAGTGCTAGCCTTGAGCTAAAGAACGACTAGAAGGAGATAAGTTTACATTGAAAATATGTTAACTGAAGCAAAGAATACCTCAATGCCATTCTTTTGAAAGCAAAGAGCCATGGGATTTCTGGTCAACTGATTGTCTTGCAGAGGGATTTTCCTAGGGCAGTTTTGACATCTGTGTTCCTCAAGCTGTAGATTAAAGGGTTCATCATAGGAACCACAATGGTGTAAATCACAGAGATCCTCCTTATCCAGAGACGCAGGAGTGGAAGGTTTGAGATACATAAATGCACAGAATCTGAAAAACAGAGATACAGCAGTTATGTGGGAGCTGCAGGTAGTAAACGCTTTGGATCTACCCTCAGTAGATTTTATCTTGAGGATACTGAAAACAATGAACACATAAGAGATAATGATAATAGTACTAAACAAAATGATGTCTTTGGCCCCTCCAATAAGAACCTCTATTTTTCTGGCATAGGTGCTGGTGCAGCAGAGCTTGAGCATTGCCATAACATCACAGAAAAAGTGGTTGATGGCATAGCATCACAGAAAGTCAGACTTAAGACAAATCCTGTTTCAAGCAGGGAATCAGTGAAACCCACGAAGTATGAAGAAAATACAAGATAGGTACACACTTTAGGGGACATGGCAGTGTTGTAGAGAAATGAATGGCAGATGGCCACACAGCAGTCATACGCCATTGCTGTCAGCATGTAGCATTCAGTAAGGACAAAGAAACCAAAAAAGTAGAGCTGGGCTATACATCCTGCATAAGAGATGGCATTCTTTTTCAGAACAAAGTTCATCAACATAATCGAAGTAGAATAGCAAAGGTCTACAAGATACAAATTAAAGAGTAAAAAGTACATGGGTGTGTGAAGGTGTGAATTCAATGTAATTAAAATGATCAAAAGCATATTTCCCAAGGCAGTGACTAAATATATTACTAGGAACAGAATGAACAGGGGTATCTGCAAATCAGACCGGTCTATTAAACCCACCAGAATAAATTCAGTCACAAGGGATTAATTTACAAGGCCCATTCTCCTAGATCATTCTTCTGTAAGAGAATCTGTGGACACATAAACAAGTGAAATCAGAAGACATTTAGATGTTTTTAGAAAATAGCCACCCACAAATACTAGGTCCATTCTGTGAATATCTGGAACTCACTCACCCAGTGCATAAATCATATCTTTAATCCTGTTTTCTAGAGTAACATCAAGCAACATAGTGTTTTCCTTATTATACTCTTAAACATAATATAGTTTATACTATCACCCACAGTCTACACAGCGAATCTCGGTGTTTTCATATGGTAGATGAGAGAATGGAGCTGGGGAGAGCTGACATTTTCTCTTATCATCTCCTCATTGCTTCAACCCTCTCTTCAGTAGTCAAAGTAGAGACAGAAATCACAGCAACCATTTGCTAAACACTGAGACTGACCATAATCTAGTGGTGGTGTATGTGTAAAAGTTGCTTCTATCTGATTCTTAGAAGGCTAATTATGTCATAGTAAAATATGAAACTGTAGAAAAATGCAAATTGTGTCTGCAGAGATAGGTCTGTTGTTTAAAACCCTGCATTCCTTACATTTTCTGACTGTGAATTATCTCAATTTTTTTTTCTCAGAAGACTCTTCTGCCTGGTTTACTTGAACATTACCATTGCATCAATTGTATTTCTAGTTCTCTGAATTTTTTCAAAAGTATTTAAAAAATAGGACGTGAAACAAAAACCAAAAAGCATGACAATGATAAAAGAAACAGTCAAACAAACACTTCGTGATTTCTCCTAGATGTGTTAGCTTCAAGAATATCATTCACCAAAGCGAAGCATAGATTATTACCACAAACAGTGAGAGAAAAAAATGTGGTGATTTAATTTTTGCCAAGGCATAAGAGGGTTCAATTTTACACAGAGTTATTTAACGCAACTAATAAACACCTCTTAACCATAATGACCAATGCCACATTTTGTAATTGGAAATTGCGGAGGAACCATTTTAAGTTTATCTTCTCACTATATGTGTGCTCACATATTAAAAACACAGGAGTAGGCCTACAAGTGATGGACATATTCATTAGATATTGTATTAGATCATTTTGAACTATTATTTTGGGAAAAATGACAAGTTGTATGACATGTATATTATCTCTAATGTTAATTATAACTCAAGTTGGTAAATAGATTACTTCCTAACAAAGAAAATTTTAAAAATTACCCT
This sequence comes from Perognathus longimembris pacificus, assembly GCF_023159225.1. Classification (NCBI taxonomy): domain Eukaryota; kingdom Metazoa; phylum Chordata; class Mammalia; order Rodentia; family Heteromyidae; genus Perognathus; species Perognathus longimembris. Next base: position 50,020,983 of record NC_063178.1, on the reverse strand, counting down.
CTTTGGAAGAGAAAACGTTTTTCCTGCTTATAATGGTGATTTATCACTGTGGTCTTGGCTTCTAGGGCAGAACCTGAATCTCAGGTTTTCTTCTTCAGATTCAAAGATGAGGCTGCCTGAACATAAGTATTCATCTATCTGAGCTACTGGTCAGAATTTTTCATGAAAATGTGCAAGTTTCTAAACAGATGTGGGCAACAAACAGTTTGAGATAAAAATATTTGCAAACTATGGGCCACTAGAATGTTCACATGAGTTTAAAGACTTAGTGAAATTTAGAAGATAACTCAATCCCATCTCAGTGAAAAAACGAGATTTACTAAGACCATAAAGCTATTGCATTTACTGGGTAATATATAATGTGTCTTTTGTGCACTAGGGAATCATTATTATGCTGAAGTATTACATTCTCTTTAGGGATTGTACATCCTTTGTACTGGATCAATTATTGCATCTCTTTATCATTTTGGTCTCTTAAGGGACATTTTTTAGCTCTTTTACTCTTTGTTTTCCTATCATTAATAGCAATGGTAACAACCAGATTCCCTGACTTATATTTTAAACATTTTCAACTTCACATAAACTTACTTCACATATATTTTAACCTGAGACATGTCTGAAATCAATGTTATTGGTTTGCATCACTTCTAAAGCTATATATAACACTAAATGCATCCTGAATATTTTATCCGATCTGTAAATGTTATAAAAGTAAAGGTAGAAAATTTGCACGTCTTATTAAGAAAGAATGAGGGTTATGGACTTAGGGGATCTATTCTGTGTTTGAATATTTTCCTGCATTTCCTGACTCCAGTGCTTTGGATATACAATGTAGAATCTCTGTGTCTCCTTATTTTTGTAAATAGGGGTGGTCAAAATAATATTTCATTCTTCAGCTCAAATGTTGTTAAATAAAAAATTAAGAATGATGCTTCAAATAGTGTCCAATATATGGGAAATAGGCTAATGTGAGTGAGGTACTCAAAATGGAATAGAATATGGAGGTGTTAGAACCATTAATACACTTTTTTAGTCTAAAACAAGAAGGTAAAATACAATAAGAATGTTTTAGTTAGTGCTCCAAGACACAAAATAAACAAACCTAGTAGGGTGTAAAGTAAGTGTACTGAGGGGCTGGGCACATGGCCTAGTGATAAAGTGCTTGCCTCATGTACATGAAGCCCTGGATTCAATTCCTCAGCACGACATATATAGAAAAAGCCAGAAGTGGTGCTGTGGCTTTAGTGGTAGAGTGATAGTCTTGAGCAAAAATAAGCCAAGAACAGTGCTCAGGACCTGAGTTCAAGCCCCAGGACTGGCAAAAAAAACTGTACTGAGAGAAAAATTATTTAATGCAACACCTAAACCTTCTCTAGATGGGTTTCAGATATTTTCCTACCAATATCCTTGAATATTTGGACTTCTAAAGGTGTAAAGAAGCTAGTATATCTCAAGGTCTTAGGGGTATATCTCACAATTCGAGGAATTCATGCTAAGCATAATAATCAAGACAATGGAAACTAAATAATGCTGCTCTATCTCTATGCTAGCAATAAGAAATGAGTAGTATACTGGGTGCCATGGTCAGTGCGAATGAAAACCCAGGTGCTGTATTCCAAAAGATAAAAAGATGTAATTGTGAAAAATGCTTAATCTTAGTATTTATAATAGAACATTTGTTATCAATAGTCAAAAATACTTCAATAGCTGACTGAAATTTGCCAGCAGGATACATTTTAAAAATAATCTTATACATACACACATATCAAAAAAACACATAGAAGATATGTTTGTAGAGTTGATTGAAATGTTAATTAGCTTAATTTTTTGTTCATTTCAGAATGTATGATCCACATGACTAACACAAACACTATGATTTATCCTCACATATATGATTTTTCTGTCAAAGCTATATTAAATGTGCTGCTATGTTAAAAGTAAGACATTACTCTTGGCTTTGAAATCGACTCTCCTTTAAAGAAAATAAAAATCTAGGTGCTTGTTTGTCATGGAGATTTATTCCTTGTCTGAAAAATAAATTAATGCTAGAATCAAGACTTCAATCCCTCTGGTTTCAAAAAGGAGCAGCCTAACCCTAATGTTGCACACTCCCTGGAAGTTATTTTTAAGCTATTGACTGTGGTTTTCAGTTCTAACTCCTTATTCTGTAAAGTAGCAATGAAAGATAAACAAATTTCATTTTTGTCACAATTGCCACCTGATGAGACACTTCAACATCTTATCCCTTTAATTATACACAACTACTTGCTGCAAGGTACAAGCAGGTTTAGTTTCAACCACCCTGCTCCTACAGTATGTGTGTGTGTGTGTGTGTGTGTGTGTGTGTCTCTGTATCTGTGTGTCTGTGTGTCTGTGTGTGTTGGGGGGGGACTTCTTTTTTTTTTTTTTTTGGCCAGTCCTTGGACTCAGGGCCTGAGCACTGTCCCTGGCTTCTTTGTGCTCAAGGCTAGCACTCTGCCACTTGAGCCACAGCGCCACTTTTGGCCATTTTCTGTATATGTGGTGCTGGGGAATCGAACCAAGGCCTCATGTATATGAGGCAGGCACTCTTGCCACTAGGCCATATCCCCAGCCCCAATATTTTTTTTAAAAAACTGCAAAAAATAGAATACTTGGACAAATATACCAAAATTTCCTGCTTTTTATCTATTAGCAGAGAATGACATTGTTCAGGATCAATATTTTCTCCTGCTTAGAGTTTTCCTCAAGGTAGCTTTAATACTAGTCATCCTCAATTTGTAGATTAAAGGGTTCATCCAAGGGAAATGACTGATATAAAAAGACATCATTCATTGATATAGCAGAAGTGGTTTTGAGGCTTTGGGACCTGCCCTCAGAGGAGCTGATATGGAAGATGTGGAAGAGGATGAAACCTTAGTAAATAAGGATTGTGACACTGGGTACAAGGATGCTGATGCCAATCATAATGAAAACCTCCAGTTCATTGACACATAGACCACAAAAGAGAGCTCCAATGAAGGGAGGGTGTCACACAAGTAGTGTTTGATGGTGTTTGCCTCACAGAAGGTCACACTCAGTAGGGGCCATAGCACTAGAAAATTCCATGAAGAAGGAACCAAGTCTAAAAAAGCAACACAGTTTGGGGGACATGGCACTGTTATAGAGAAATCGATTACAGATGTCCATATAGTAATCAGAGGCCATTGCTGTCAGCACATAATGCTCACATATAATAATGTACACTCTGTAGGAGATAGTATGCTAGCCTGAATAGATATTTTGTTCCCTGCTAGGCCTTCAACATAAGCTCATGAAGATAAGTTTGGTCTTCAAAGACCCAATCTCTGAGAAAGGAAAGAAATTTAGTGTTCATGTCAGAACTGCTGTGATCTCCTTCTAAGTAAAAAGTAGATCACTGATTTCACTTTCCATGTGGGGTTGAAAAATTAGATTGTAATGTGTATGGGAAGCAGTGTGCTACCTCTTACATATTCCACTGAGACCACTAACTGCAACCAGAATGACAATGGAATTTATTTCTAATGACACAGGAGAGAAGTATGGGAATACCCTATAGGAAACACACTGTATTCACTTAGTCTTTCATAAATTATAAGTACACTAATCTAAGTGCTTCAGACTTTTTTTTCTAGTTATAGTATAAAGGAAAAGAAATGCTTGCCTTGATGAAAACATTAAGGAGACTAGTCACTATTTTGGTCCACTAAACTGTGCCCCTGACGTTTTTTCCATAAAAATAGATTCAGTTTTTTTTCCAAGCAAGGACCCACTAACAAGGATGAAAAAATTTGCTCTGTCATAATTAGAGACAAACTTTTACTAAAATGTTATCTGTATAATTAGCAGAAATTGTAATGACTTATTTTATTTTCATTTTTATCAGTCACAGCACAGACATCTAACATTTATGCCCAGGAGACTATAAATACCTATTGGGAAGTTCACAGCTATTATCATAAAGTAGGAGGTAAACACAGACACTAAGAGGAGCTCTCTGGGGGACTTTCTAATTAAGACTAAAAGAACTAGAAGTCTTAAATTCCAATGATGGATGATTTTGTAACTCTGGCAGCAAGTCTGGAAATTTTATTATTCTCCTGTTGGCCGATGTATTATTCAAAGTTGGATTTCTATTTCCTGGTTATTCTCAGGCACCGTAATTGTTAATGTTATATGATGACATTTTAGCAAATCAACTGGGAAGATTCTGTAACTGGATGTGGTCAGCACGAACAATTCCAAAGCCAGTTCATCCTACTGAACAAAGGCAGGTGAGAGTCATAAGGGAGATGAGTACTGATTTACTTGAGTTGTAGCCAGGTGAGTTAATATCATCTCCATTACTTTTGGTCACTGTGCACATTGAAATGAATGAAAAATGAGAATTAGTCTCTGGAATAATAATAATCAATAGTATGGAGCTCTGCTGCCTCACTGCATCTCCTCTTAAACTCAGTGCATGCCCTCATCTTTTGTTGGGTAGCAAGACCAAGAAGAATAGCTCCAAGTGACATGAAGGAAACGGGAGTGTCAGTGGAGGGAAAATTTGTTCTTTTCTTTATATGATTTATGTAGAGAGAATTTGCATGTCATAAAAGTACAGAAACATCAGTACAAATATCACCTGTACTGACGTCATGTGTTCCTTTCACATCTCCATGGAAGATTTTTGAAAGAACATTCACAAACCTTGCTTCATTTTCCATCTAGCAAGAAAAACACATAGAAAAGTGAGTAAAAACATTGATGTTTATGATTAATTATAAATATGAAGCTACCACATCTCTCCCCAATACCTGTTATCATTTGGACAGACATCACTGATTTAAGGAAATCCTTTCTAGGAAGAATGTCTGTATGATTTGCTGTTCTACAGCAATTTCCTGTTTTATTCTGATCATCTGAAGGGAATAGAGTAGTGAAAACATGAATAAGGATCAGAATTGATGACATTTTGAGAGCCACATCTCCACAGACTCAGCACATCAGTAGGGAGAGTTTTACTTTAGCCACACCACTTCCTTAATCTCTAGGGAGGACAAGAATGAAGGTTTTTCACAGTCAGCTCATGTAAAAATACAAAGCGATAGAGTCATTGGAATGTTGATAAGTAGGATAAGACTCACCATTCAGACATCATAAACAAAAAGGGAAATACTTGAATTGTACCACTTGTCCATAATTGAGAGATTGAAGGCGGGGATTTTGGAAACCTCTTAATACATTACTGTGTCATTTCAGATTTACAATGATGAGAATACTGGGTGTAAATGACTCCTTGACTGAGTTTATTCTTGCTGGAATAACAGATCAGCCAGAACTCCAACTACCCCTATTTTACATATTTCTAATAATCTATATTGTCACCATAGTGGGTAATCTAGGCTTGATCACTCTTACTGTTCTAAATTCTCACCTTTGCACTCCCATGTACTATTTCATCTTCAACCTCTCCTTTACTGATCTCTGTTACTCTTTTGTTTTCACTCCCAAAATGTTGAATTTTGTCTTAAAGAAGAATGTCATTTCCTACATTGGGTACAAATTTCAGCTCTTTTTCTTTATCTTTTTTGTAACATCTAAATGCTACATGTTGACCTCGATGTCCTATGATCGCTATGTGGCCATATGTATTCTATTAGTGTATAATATAACCGCCTCCCAACAGGTCTGTTCCGGGCTGTCTTTTGCTGCCTACACAATGGGGTTTGCTTGAGCCATGGTCCACACGGGCTGCATGCTTAGACTGACCTTTTGCAATGTCAAGGTCATCAACCACTACTAGTGCTTTCTATATCAGCACCTATGAGATTGTAGTCAGCATTGTTGTAGGCATTAACATCACAATCCCCAGTTGTACCATCTTATTTCTTATGTTTTTAACATCAGTACCATTCTCCAAATTAAATCCACTCAAGGAAGAGCAAAAGCCTTCAGTACCTGTACTTCTCACATAATGGCTTTTGTTTTTAATCTGCGTAATTCATGTAATTCATGCATCTTAAATACTCTTCTGGATCTATGGAGCAGGGAATCTTTTCTTCTGTTTTCTACACTAATGTTGGGCCCATGCTTAATCCTTTGATTTATAGTTTGAGGAACAAGGATGTCAAAGTGGGATTGAAAAATGTTCTGGTAAAAATCCAAAGGGGAGACATATTTAGAAGCAATAATGAGGCAACCAGTCACAAATTTTAATCATTTTTTACCCTTTATCTATGAAAAGATTTTATTGAGAAACATGAGACTCTACAAATGATGGCATGTGTTGTTTAGTTGGCTTTTCTTTTCCAGTGTAGCTAGTATTATTTTTCTGTGTTTTTAGTATATCTAACTTATATGCTTCATCGTGAATAACAGATCCCTACAAGAGCATAAGGATTTGATGACTTCTTTATTACCAACCATGAAAAGGCAAATATGGAATAAGATCCTATTTATCTTACATTTAATTCTATTTTTATTAACTTTTTTCTTTGCTATATGACAGTTTTGTTTGTTTTGAGAAAGGTGAAATGTGCCCCACATTCTAGTTATTTCTGAAAGTATTATTCAATTTATTATTGAAGGGCATATATGTACTTTTCACCTTTCATTGTCAAAGGCAGCTTTACTGGAAGGTCCAGAAGGAGTACATGTGCATTTTAGATTTCAAGAAGGACCCATATTCGTTCCTATTGTAAATCTTGAATTCCTTACTTGCTAGTGTGGCAACCAGTATTCAAAAAGGAATGGATAGTTTTTGTTAAGAATCTTAAAATATTAATTCCCAGCATGGAAACACCAAATATTGAATCATTAAAAATACTTCATACAATTTAGATGTACCCAATAAAGTTTACCATGAAAAAAAGTATCTTGATCATGTTGAACTCTACTTGTACTTTTCTCCATATCAATCTGTATAATGCTAAAGTCAAAAACTGTACTTAAAACACAGGCTATTTGACTTAATTTCTTCACTCTACTACTGCTTTTTTCATCTGTATATTTAGAATGTTAGATATATGTGAAAGTTAAAATATGTTATTGGATAATGTCAAGAATAATTTACCATTATAACTAATATAACACTTACCTCTGTTTAAATTGAGGGAAGTTTTGACACCTATGAATAAAATTTCGATGTGTATCTATATGCAAAACTTTTAGACTAATCTTTCTTTCACATGAAAAATTATTAACAATATAGTATTTGGGCTTGAAAATTGAAATAAATTGCATATCACAACTTTAAAAATGCATTAAATAGTCAGTGCTCTAGGAAGTGACTATAGTCCTAGCAGCAGTTCACTTGAATATGAGTTTGAACCCATCCTAGGCAGTATTGAGATTGACAGATCCACTCTGTAGTACCATATTAAGATTAAATATCTTTGTTTGAAATTTCATAGCTTTTCTTTCAAATGGTTCTCCTTTCCTTCACTTCTCCCATCCCTTCTCTTCCCTTGTAACAAAGGCTTGAGTATCAGACATCAACTTCAATATATGGATTTAGATTCTCTTTCCATTTTATTTTACTTTGATACTAAATACTTTTCCGCTTATAACATTAGCCATATGTTTACATTTTGAAATATATGGCACTTCTCTGAGCATTTTTAACAATTCAGTATCTCATTCTCCATTTTACTTATAATATCTGTTAGTTCAGTTCTGTATTTTATGTGTATTCTGTATTTTATTTGATAATATGGTATGATTTAACTCTTTTGAGTTAAATTACCACTAATTTCTTTAAGGGTAGGTATTTTCATTTTTCAAAAAGTAAAGAAAGATGAAAATACTCCATGATGTGTCTCAATTAAAGGGATGACCATTTGACATACTTTGCTGTAACTGAATATGAAAATTATACAGACAAAGAAAGGAAAGTATTAGAGAATTCTGCAATGTAAAGACTAGGCTGGGATCCTTCTGTATTCATTCAACATTTCTCCATAGGTGCATTGATATTATTAAAGGCGTAGCAATGACCTTCATCATAAGCTCCATTCTGGAACATAAGCTATAGCCTAGACACAAGGACCTTCTGAAATATGGTTTTACATGTTGTAATTTGGGGACATAACCAATTTTTGTATAACCTTAATAAGAGTTCTTCTTAATATTTTCATAGAAGAAACATACTTTAATGAATTGCCAGAACTTCCTAGGGAGGTCTGGCCTTCGACTCCCAAACTCAAGCCTTAGGATGGACAGATCAGCTGTGGGAAAATGTCGTTAACTTAACCACTTGCTTAGTCAAGAGTAGACAGAGAGCTGGTTGACCATTTCAGGAAATTGTGGAGGAATGACCCTCCATAAAGTATGTATAGAGGTGGTCTAGTATGCAGACCTGAACACAGCAACCCATCCCTTGGCATAGGGAGTCTCTATTCACACAGACATGTGGGCATCACCACTCCTCAAGAATCCAGTCCTACTCTGGTGCTGCATATCCAACAGGAGGTTGGGGAAAATTTGAGACACCTACAAGAGTGGGTTAATAAGGTTAATTCCTACACACATCCTGTCTAATGTCAAGGATCAGGACACATTCAGGATGAGAAACAGAAACCAGGATAGGAGCACAGGGTGGATCCATCAGGGGGACCACTTGAAAGAAGAGTGGTTGTCGTCCACACTGGAAACTCCCCGAATGGAAGATTTTTTGGGCATAGTCACCCTACACCTCACTAAATTCAGGACTTCACCTCTTCATAGAAGGGCCATCCTTAACCAAGAACACAAATACACATCCATGCATGCCCCTGATGAGTAGGCAACATGTAAGAAATTCCATACAAGACACATTGAGTTTTCACCCACTCTATACTGCCTCAGTCCCCATAATGATGGCCTCTCTCAATCCCTGCAATGTGAGTGGCTTAGGCATGTCATTGGTAGCAGGCTGGTCCAAGGCCGGAAGTCACATGAATGTTAAACTTTAGGCACCCCGAGGACCCATGTGGGCTCTCCAAGACCACCATGAGAGAATATGTTGGGGCACCTGGCATTTGTGTGAAAATATGGGAATCTTCAGGCATTAACTCTCTCTGCTATGGAGCTAACCACACATGGAAGGAGTTGCCATAGAGAAGCAAGATCAGAATGTTCTATTCTGGTGTACAGGTCTGGCTAAATAGACTGATTCTATCTCCAAAAAAAGTGTCTTCCCCCACGTGTGTGTGTGTGTGTGTGTGTGTGTGTGTGTGTGTGTGTTTCACAGACCTAGAGCCTGAAATCAAGGTCTGGGCATAGTGCCTGATTTGTGCTTCAGGATAGTTAGCGATCTTCCACTTGAACCTCAGCTCTACCTCTGGATTCCTGTGGATGGACTGGAGATAAGAAACTTTGGCTATCTTATGTCATCCACTGAAATAGCTAAAGTTACCAACATGAGATACCAGCCACAGGCTTCAAGACTTTCTTTTATTTTGTTGCTTCATTGTAAATATCACCAATGAATGAAGACCTGGATCCAAGTCACAACACTCAAACGAGCCTCTTCATTCCTAACAATCAGCCCTGATTCACACACCATTCCATGGAGTGTCTTCTAGGTGATTCCCCAGAAGTAGAGAAATTGTCCTACCAAGGACTGACAAGGAGACAATAGGGAAAGTTGTGGGGAAGTTGTGGCAGGGAAAAGATGACAGGAGAGTGACCTACAGGGCCAAATTCTCTGCCTAATTATGAATTCAAGACAAATTATCCAGTTTACCAAAAATAGATTCTTTTGTGTTTCAAAAAAAAATCCTGGAACTGTGGGAAAAAAATAGGTAGAGCACCTGTCTAGTCCACCTGGGGTCAGGCCCTAAACTAAAACCCAGAATTGATAATGAAAAATATTTAAAGAAAACATTGATGAGGAATCTAGGGATGAGTTTGTCTATCATACATAAGGGGATGGCAAGTGAATACATAGCACCATGGGAAACAAAAGCAGAAAAATAAAACAAAAAAACTTGCTGATCCTTGGAAACACTGCTTGCCTGTAGAGAGAATACACTAGATCACAATGAAGACAATAAATTTTCTGTATCTATTGTCCTTTTAAATATTTAAAATAGAAATAGGAAGGACAGTTACTGATCACATTTTCTTGTGTCTATTGACCATTTTTGTTTCTTCTTAGAAAACTCCCATTAGCAAACTGGACTATTCATTAATTGGGCTGTTGGGTTTTTGAAGGTTTATGTTTTTAGAGTTCTCTGCATGCTCTGGATATTAGGCCGTTATCCTATGTACAGCTGGCAAATTTTGTTAAGTGATGTAAGTCAGGCCCAAAGAGACAAAGAATCCATCTTTACCCTTGTATGTGGAAACTCAATTTAGCCTACAAACTCCTAAGTAACTATATTGGCTGGTATAGAAATGTATTAACTGAAATATGGTACATTCAAAGGAGATCTCAAATAGTGAAGCTGCCTGGAAAGGCAAAATGAAAATTCGGCAAAATCAATATTCAGAAAAATAGAAACCCAAGAAGTGGGAACTTGACAGGGGTGGGGTGGGGTCAAGGGGAAATGGGTAGACAAGTGAAGAGGAGAAGAGTGAGAAATGTAGACAATAATACAGTGTATATCCTGCAACATTAAGATGAATGAAGGATGGGGTGAGGAGTGAGGGATGGGTGACAATATTGAAAGGAATGCCATTGATCATGACTCAGTGTATTCAAAAACTATTTGTTCAGTGGCAATTCCTTTGTACAACTACTTAAAGATAATAAAATTAAACATTAATAAAATAAAATAAGCTCAACAAAAAGAAACAATCATAAAAGCAGAAAACAGTGACATAGATTTTCCTGAAGTGATCTGGTGAGGGAAAGAAGATAGTTTAATATTTGCTCTACTTTGAGGAATGGGAAATCCACAATGAGAGGGAAAGTCTAATATTAGCTCTACCCTGAAGGATGGACAATCCCTAGTGAGAAGGTAAAGCTTGAGAAAACACTGAGAAAAAACATGAGAAAACAATTCCCTTGGCAATTCTTCATGCTACTACATGTAGTTGTGAATATAATCCAAAGCTTTCCTTTTAAGACTTGGCATCTGTTTGCTGGAAAGAGTTTGAGAAAGCTGTGGTTTGCTTATAACCAAGACTTTCAATTACTTTGAACCTGGGCAAAATCTTCTGTTATCTCTTAAAGTGGCAAAGTGATCAAAAGAATTGATGTTTATTTTTGTCATATTTTAGGGAACAGAATTATTATACATTAGGTCCCCGCTGACAGATTTCCAGGAAATATAAGATATTAAGTGTGTTTTTCTCTTCAAAACAAAGGAATCTAATAGTTAGAAGGAGATTCCATGTTTCCATGAACGAGAGCATGTATACATAACAACTATGAATAAGCATTGTTCTTCTCACTTAAGGAGTGTAAGTTGCAAACCTGTTGATAGCATAATTTCTTTTATATTTAGCACTTTGGGGTCTATTTCTACCATGTAAATTTTGGATGTATATCTTTGAGGAAATAAGCTTACAAGAGACATATCAGTTGCATGAGATGCCCAATTTGATCATCTGATTAACACATAAGTTGCGAAATGACTCCACAACCAAGTTGATTAGCATACTTCATAGCTACAATTATGTATTCTTGTGTTTTTGCGTGTATATATTTAGTGACCATATAAAGGAGGTAACAAGTAGTACAAGAAATGTACCCAAGGCCTAACGTATGAAACTGTAACCTCTCTGTACATCACTCTGACAACAAATAAGAAAAAAGAAAAGAAAATAAAGGATATTTCCTTTTATTAAATATTTAGTATTTATACAGAAGTCACTTGGTAATATATAGCATGATAGATCTCTTAAATCCAATCTTGTTGAATAATTGGAACTTCTGACTCTTTGGCCAATACCATCTGATATTCTCTCCACTGTTCTCAGTAGAGCGTTCTCTATTCTATGCTTATGGCAATGTTAACAGGTAAGATCATTCAGTATTTTTCTACCAGTAGTTCCTTATCTTCTTTAGCATAATGTGTTCATTTTTCCAGATAAAGCTAAGTGATGAAAAATATGCTGTTTCCATCCCATGTTCTGCAATCCTACAAGTTAAAATGAAATAGGTAGAAAAATATCTTTGGAAAGGGAGCCAACTATGTTCAGAATCAGTTGACATGGGGTCTGCAGTACTTTAAATAGAAAGTTTCATCTCATTGGAGAGGGCTCTTACTGCTCTAGATTTAAGAATTTTCTCATGACATTGGGCAGGAGCACATATTTCTGGACTCTATTTTTGCTTTAGATTAGAAGGAGTGTTCATGCTTCTAAGTTTAATAGTTTAAGCACCAGGGTAATGAGGAATCTGGCTTCGGTTTCGGTAGTCAACAAAAAGTGAAACCTTAAAGCGAGAGGAGAGAAGAAGCCTATCTTCTTTCCCTTCGTTTCTCTAAATCCTTTTTGCCTATGACCACACTAGCTTTAGCTACGTAGGCTAAATTGGAGATGGACTTAAATATATTTAATGTTGATGACACCAGTAAGAGGTAGCAAAAGTCATTCAATATCTACCAAGAATGAAAGGCAGATTCTAAGATTTTCAGGAAAATGCATTTGCCTGTCTCCCAGCAGAAATTTCAGGCTTGTGGAAGATGAAGAATTTGGAATATCTACAGCATTTTCTAATGACAATGTTTTCCCTCTGTCTACAATATCTCCTATAGAATGGGTCCAACAAATGGCTCTTTTGTGACTGAATTCATACTGATGGATTGAACAGAGCAGTTGAATTTACAAATACGCCTGGTTCTTCTGTTTCTAATTGTGTATGCGGTCACGGCATTGGGAAATTTGGGGATAATTCTCATTGAATTGAATTCACATCTTCACCACACCATGTACTTTTTCCTTTTTAATTTGTCCCTCGTCTACCTGTGTTACTCTTCTGTGATTACCCCTAATATGCTGATGAACTTTGTACTGAGCAAGAACATTATCTCTTACATTGGATGCATGAGTCAGCTCTACTTTATTATGTTTTCATTAATTCTGAATGCTACATGTTGACATCGATGGCTTATGACTGCTATGTGGCCATATGCAGTCCAGTGCTCTATAATATTTCCATGTCCCCTAATGTGTGTTCCTACCGTATCCGTGGTTTCTACCTGGTGGCATTTTCTGGTTCCATGGTCAATTTTGGATGTGTCCTGAGATTGACCTTCTGTGATAAAAACATCATCAACCACTAATTTTTGTGATGTGCAGCCTTTATTACAGCTGTCCTGCACTAGCACCTATGTCACTGAGCTGGAGATTTTCATTGCAGCAGTCATCAATATCATTGTGCCTACTTTCATAATCTTAATTTCTTATGCTTTTATTATTTCCAGTATCCTAAACATGAGCTCTTCTGAGGGCAGGTCAAAAGCCTTCAGCAACTGCAGCTCCCACATCATTGCTGTCTCTCTCTTCTTTGGATCAGGGGAATTTATGTGTCTTAAACCCTCATCAGCTGGGTCCCTGGATGAGGGGAAAATCTCCTCTGTGTTTTACACCATTGTGGTTCCCAAGATGAATACTTTTATCTACAGCTTGAGAAACACGGATATTAAAGCAGCCTGGAGAAAAACTTTACAGAGAAGGAAGATTTGCTCTGAAACTAAAACACTTTGCACCTGAAATCATAGTACAGAGAACTTATAAGTTTCACATATTACTCACAGGGTTTTAATCTTATATCATTTTGACTTTCTGGAGAGAAATTTAGAGGGTGCTGTGTTTACACTCATTTTAACAGTAAGTTTTCTGTGATTCTTGGCCATTAGCACAATTTCTATTATTAAAAACCATTTTACATGTCTAAGATTACCAAGAAAGGGTGTATTTGTTCTTTTATTGTTTTAATTATGGGCTTTATCTTATAAACTAATTAATGTTTTGACAGTAACAAATAAAGCAATTCTGAAGAAATCTCATATATGGTGCTTAAAAGGAAATGTGAGACACAAGTTCCATTGTTTCTCTGTCTTCCCCTAGGCAAGAATATGAAACATTCAAATGCCAGAGAAAAACTGTTGAACCAGTGGAGTTGAAAGGTAATTGGTACTGGTTGAGATGTAGTAATTTGGGAAAAATAATATAAAATATTTCCTGATCTTTTGAGACAAGAATAGCTTGCATATAAAATGTAAGCCTTAACTTTTAGAAAGATGAAGAGGGTCCTACACTATGCAATTGATACCATACAACTATTATGTAAAATGCAATTTTTAAAACTGTTCTGTGTGTGTGTGTGTTGCACAGAATTTCATTGAAAACAGTGTGAAAATGGTTTCAATAAAAAGAGGGTTAAGAAAATAAAACAGAACAGACGCACCCTTTTTACTTTGATGTTTACTTATTGATATTTAAAATGCACACCTGATAAAAATTGGTTGCCTTTTGTGCAAAATTTGATTAGTTGTGACAAGTGTGTGGGGTTGGGTACCCACCACCAATGAAAATGCAAAACAATTCCCACAACCCCAGAATTCAGTCTTGGATTTTTTTATTACAAAGCTGAAAATTAACCAGGTGAATTAGATTGGTAATCCTAGCTACTTGGGAAGCGGAGATCCTAGGATCACAGTTTAAGTCCAGCTGATGTAGGCCAAGTTCATCAAATTCTCAGCAGTTGCTGACATGGCTTCTGAAATCCATCATGATACCTCTCTTGCTAAATGCCTCCGTGTGTGTGTGTGTGTGTGTGTGTGTGTGTGTGTGTGTGTGTGTATTTTCATGTATGCAGATAAATATAAAAATTTTGCCCAAAGAATTTTAATGCTGGACAATGCCTAAACCACATAGTGGTTTGCAGGTCAGACTTTGCATATTTATGAATTACTGGTGTTAAAGTATAGTCATATTCCTTCTAAATGGATGATGAAAAGCAAAGAGTAAAAAGAAATTACTGTTTTTCCAAATGACAATAACAAATTGAAATAAAGCACTGCAAGCCTTTGTAAGAAACAAGTTCATCTTAAAGTTATTTGATTATAAGATCATTTTCCTTCAGAATAAAAAGCTACAATGACAATAAATGAGAGATAACATTTTTCTTTATAGATATTTGTTAAATGGGTGAAAAGAAATACACTATGGATAAAAACTGTCAAAACACCTTAAGTGGATATTCAAATAATCATTACTATAATAAGAAACAATGGTATTTCCAATTCAACTAACAAGAAAATAGATTGTATATCTGTAACTACAGATACTTCCTGATGAATACTCTTTCCTAATCAGTGTTTTTCTCACCATAACATTGAAAACTTTATTCTTGAAAATGTGGGTTAAAATTTTCCTCATAGGAATTACAATGGGATAAAAGAAAGAAGAGATTTCCTCCCTCATTCGTGTAGGGCTTGTGTGACATACACAATGCACCTGTTCCAAAGAACAGGAAAACAGCAATTATGTAGGCAACACAGGTGTTCAAGATTTAGATCTGAATTTAGAGGAGCTACTGTAGAAGTGGCTGGAAAGAGTGAAGCCCTAATTGATGAGAATGATGAGAATGGACAGAGGAATATTGTCGCCAGCACAATGCATACCACGGCACTTTGACATAAGTGCTGCTGCAAGACATCTTTAGCAAGAGAGCATGTCACAGAAATAGTCATTGATGGTGTTTGTGTCACAGAAGTTCAGTGTGCACATGGACCCACAAAAACTCAATAACCCTATGAATAAATGGGCTAAAGACTTAAAGAGAGATTTTTCAGAGGAAGAAAAAACAATGGCCAATAGACACACGAAGAGATGTTAACAATCTCTGGCCATAAAAAAAATGCAAATCAAAACAAAATTGGGATTTCACCTCAATCCAATTAGAAGGGCTATTATCAATTAAACTAATAATACAAAATGTTGGCAGGGTTGTGGCCCAAGGGGAACATTACTACACTGTTGATGGGAAAATAAAGTTATTCAGTTACTTTGGAAATCAGGATGGAGGTTCCTCAAAGAATAAACATAGAGCTTCCCTATTTCCCAGCCATCCCCTTCCTTGAAATATACAACAAAGCCTATAAATAAGGCTACACTAAAGCTACAACACAATCATATTCAGTGTTGCATTATTTACCATAGCTAAGATATGGAATTAGCCCAGATGTACATCGGTAGTGGTAGATAAGTGATTCAAGAAAATATAATATATATATACAACAATGGAATTCTATGCTTTCAACAGAAAGAATGCTATTGAGCCATTTATAAGGAAATGGAAAGACTGGGATAAAAGTATATTAAGTGAAGCAAGCCAGACCCAAATAAACATAGACTGCGTGATTTCCTTCATTTGTGATAATAGTTCTATAGTTATGAGCATATTAGTATATAACATGATGCTTATTGAAATGCACTCCAAGAAATGGAAGCAACAGGATTATTCTTTTAGTGTATTGTTTGTAGCTAACATTTTCCTTTATTTTGTTCATTTGTTTTATTTTCTGTTGTCACTAATTTTGAGAAGAGAAGTAGACTCACAGAAATGGTGAAACAAAGCATGAAACAACGCACCAACAATACCAGAGATTATATTGGAAACAAACTTTACAGCTTGGGGGGTATGGAGGTCATGGAGGGCAGGGGAAATGAGTGTAAATAAGAGAAAGAACTGTTCAAGAAGGAATGACTCATGACCTCACTTATGTATCTATAACCCCTCTGTACATACCTTTAAAATAAATTTTGTAAGGAAAATAAATTTAATAAAGTAATGACTTAAAACTTGCCAATCTCAAGAGAGGAAAAAATCTCACTCTTCAGAGAACCATAAAGAACAGTATCTAAGAAGAAATATACAAGACAAAAGATAAGAGACTGAGGAAGTAACCAGAAGTCTTCCATCAAGGAAAAGCTCAAGATCGAATGGTGTCACAGCTCAATTCTATAAGACTTTTAAAGACAAAGTAGCACTAATATTTCTCAAGCATTTCCATGAACTGGAAACAGATGGAGCAATTCCAATCCCATTCTACAAAGCCATTACACACATCCCCAAATCAGGTAAGGGCCAAATATAAAAATAACTACAGAATAACTCCTCTGATGAACACATATGCAAAGCTCTCCAATGAGATAATACCCAATAGAACCAGAAACAAATGAAAATAATTTATTATGGCCAAGTAGGATTCATCCCATGAATGCAAGGCTGGTTTAAGATACATAAATCAATAAATATATTTCATGATACCCACAGAGCCACATACATAAACCATATGATCCTTTGAAAGTGTAGAAAAAGTGTAGAAAAAGACTGAAAAAACACATCAATTTATGTTAAAACCTTTGGAGAGGCTATAGATAGAAGGAACATTCCTTAAAATAGTAAAGTTATAAATGACCCATCAACAGCCAATATCATACTGAATGAGGTAAAACTAAAAATATTTCCCCTAAAATCAGGAAGAGGAAAGGATATGAACTCTCTCCACTCCTCTTCAATGTAGTTCTGGAATTCCTACTCATAGAAATCAGGAAAGAAAATACACATTAAAAAGATTCTCATAGGGAAAGAAGAAATTTAACTATCCCTATTTGCAAACAACATGATCTTATTCTTCAAATACCCAAAACGCTCCATGTTGAAGAGCCAAGAGCTTAGAATTGATCGACCAATTTGGCAAAGAAGCAGAATACAAAATCAACTCACAAAATCAGTAGCCTTTCCATACACTAGCATTGTACAAGCTGAAAGGGAAATCATGAAAACAACTCCATTTTGAATGGTTTAAAAAAAAAAAACAAAAAAACAAAAACCTATGAACTAACCCAACCAAAGAGATATAAGAGCTTTATAGTGAAAACTAAAGAAGTCTGAACAAAATCATCACAAATAGCAGAAAATGTAAAGACCTTTCATCCTTTCATGTTCATGGATAGCCCTAAACAATATTGTGAAAATGGCTACTTTGTTGAAAATGACATACAATGGCCTTGTTCTCTGGGGCCAATGAGGTCTCTTTCTTGAAATTTTGATGTATTGTGACAAGAGTAAATATAGAGTTGTTTTCTGTATTGACCAAGGCTTATGATAGAGAAGAATGAGATATATTACCACATGTTCTCAGACAGGTGCATCATGAAAATAACCTGATTTATATTTGAAAGTTTCGAAAAAAAATTAAACCTGTTTGAAGGTGAAAGTTCAGAATGTAATCGTGAAACTCAGTTTTGGCATTGAATGATTATACACTTCAGCATCATCATAGCTTCCTTAGGTAATACTAAATGAGTACATTTGTAGAGGCCACTGCATATGGAATACTTGCTGATGCCTGCTTGCATCAGCCATCAATGCCCTGTGGCTGTAATGGATATTGGGTATGTGAATTGACCCTATGGGTATGCTGCTCTCATATGTTTGGTGGACATCTCAATGGCCTGGAAATTTTTCTTGGCATTTCCCAGTTCACATGCAAATATTATCCTCTGAGGCAATCTAGTGGCATCTTCCCAAGCAGCTTTCATGCAATTTCTATCTTGACACAGATGGCGGACCAAATATAACTTTCATCTCTGGGGCTTCAGTATCTGTGGTCTTGGAAACATCATAACACCTGTGGTTAAAAATAAAAATAGGCAAACATGTTTTCAATCTTGTTTTTCTCCTGGATGCAAAGCCTCAGATGCAGAGCCTCAGGGAAGAGTTTTACACATTCTTCCCTGGGGATGCACAAGAGGAATCCATGAAAGAACATGGGCTACAGTGTAAACCTCTGCCAATAAAAAGACACATATGCATACATACAAACATATATGAGTATACATACTTGGCACTGCAACCTTTATTTCCAGGTGGAATTTCAGCTTGGCAGATGCTTCAAGAATGTGCCCTTTGATCTTCATACTCATTCTTCTCCAGCTTCCCCTTCCTGTCAAGTCCTTGGCTGGCAGTGGCTGCTTTTCTAAAATGAAGCACCGAGCACACATGGATGGAGATGTGCTAATTGCTGGATTTTTTCCTCTCTACACTTTAGGAACAGATGGTAGTAACAGTGATGGTTCCAGGAAAGAAGACAGTAATCCGTAAGTAACTTATCATCCTATTTTCATTTACTGCTTTATTTTCAGGATTGGCAATGGCTGTGGGAACTTGGCTGTGCAAAGCAATATCCTTTGTCTTCTCTATTCTGACCTGCCATCCCTAGTGTACCTGAAGCAGTTTAGTTTCATTGCTCTATCTTGCACATACTCCTGAGTGACTTTCTGCCTGTCAGTAGAAGACACTTGTGTCATTCAGTGTAGCTTCTCCTTTCCAGGGGGGTAAGTTGTTCACTTTATTCCAACATCCCTATATCTCTTGCATCCCAGCTATCATGGTTGATAATGAAGTGATGTTATTAGAGACAACCTGAGTCAGTGGCACAAATTCTGTACCAAAAGGTTACAGAAACCTTTCCTTCTCCACTGGCCAGTGGTCTGAAAAAAATTTTGTGACACATATTTTGAAGAAATTGATTAAAATTATTGTAGTCTGGTGACTCATGACTGTAATCCTCTCTATGCAAAAGGCTGATATCTGAGAATTGAGGGTTGAAGCCAGCCTGGACATGAATGTCCTTGAGAATTTTATCTCCAATTACCCATCCAAAAGCTGGAAGTGGAGCTTTGGTTCAAGTAACAGAGTGCTTCCCTTGAGCAAAAAAGTTCAAGGAAAGTGTCCACGCTTTGATTTCAAGCTCCAGGACACTAACGCCTACCCATACACACATTGTATCTCTCTCTCACTCCTCTCTCTCTCTCTTGCTTTCTATCTTTTACTGTAGATAAGAAGTTACTGTATCAAACTAACCACTGTGTCATTATTTCATGTCAGATATGGTCCACTATCCAAGTACTAACTCATTTAAGATAGCGTAATGTTTTAAACTATTCCCTGGCCAAAAAAATAAATAAGCAATATTCAATCCATTAATGTCATATGTTTTGAATTACTCCTCCTAAATTTCTATGCTCATTATTTAGGTTTATCTTCAAAAATTACCAGTTAGTTTTAGCCTTGGCTTTTGCTGTTGAAGGAATCAACAAAAATTCTCATCTTTTACACAACTTGACTCTGGGATTTGATATCTATGATGTTCAATGTGGAGATTGGCTAGCATTTAAAAATCACTTCACTTGCCTCTTTGGGAAGTACAAGAGTCCAAATTACTCCTGTATGAAAGACATAAAGTCAATAGCAGTGATTACGGGACCATCAGGATTAACATCTTCCCAGATTGGAATGTTGCTGAGCCTCTACAGGTATCCACAGGTGAAGGTGGGAAAGTGGGGGTTATTAAATAAATATCTAATTTTGTGACATTTCCAGTGATAGTAAAGAATGATAGGAAAATACTGGATGTGTGAACCTAGTTAACTGTGATATCAAAAAAATGAGTTCCAAATAATTGGATATTTATAGTTCTATGTGTAGCAAAGAGGATAGAAAAATTAAGAGCAGACTAAAGGTATTTTTTGAAGCAAGAAATAGGAAATGATTTTAAAGCGTGGAGATATGTTGACCAATGTGATGCTAGATCACACCTGTACTTCCAGTTACTCAAAAAACTTTTATGTCTAGTTAGCCAGCCAAAAGCAGGAAGTGAATGTGTGGCTCCATTGGCAGAGTGAAAAAATCAACCTAGTGCATGAGACCCTGAGGTCATTGTACTCTACTAGCTGTCTTGTACACACACACCAACACACACTCATGCAAGACATTATGTTGAATGAAGTCAGGTTCAGAAAGAGAGGACATTTGTCCTCTCATATATGAAAGTTAGGGCTAAAATATGACTACAAAATATGAAATAAGTATGGAATACATAAAAAGCCATTTGTCTATATGCATGATCCATCTGGCTAGTTGATTGCTTATATAGGGTGGATTCCCAAGGTGTAATATGGCTGACCAAGTAACAGACAGTATAAAAATAAATGAATGATGGAAAGCTGAAGCCTATCTTGTTGAAAGGTGATATATATAAGATTTATATTTAACAGAGCAGAGGAAAGGGGAGTTGAAGCAGTTGGGTGGGAAATGCAACATAATGTTCAACATAAAGTTATAATAATGGACTTAGGAAAGTTGGAATGGGTGTGGATGGTAAAGATAGGAGTTATAGACAGAAATGACAAAGATCAAAGGTATTGTATGAGTACATTGATACATTGCACAACTATTAAAACATTTGAAAACAATTAAAAACAATTAAAACAAAAACAATTTAAAAAATGGAAAATTTTTGATAAAAAATGACTTTCCATCTAATTTTACTGGTTACTTAGTTAATACACTTCAATACAGAGATTGTGATAGATGGTAATATTCTCATTCATGGGCTGTCTAATTTTCATTCTCTTTAGCTTACCTTTGGGCCTTTTGATCATGCCCTGAATGACCGTAACAAGTTCCCCGCTCTCTATCAGATGGCCCCAAAGGACACATCAATGGCCACTGCCATGGTCTCCTTACTGCTTCACTTCAACTGGAACTGGGTGGGAATGTTCACCGTAGAAGATGAGAATGGTTTGTGGATTCTTCCTGAATTGAAAAAAGAAATGGCCAAGAGAAGAGTTTGTATAGCTTTTGAGCTAGTGATTCCAACCAATGCCGTATCATATGCACTCAAAATCATGTCCCATTATAACCAGATTAATAAATCTTCATCAAACATTCTCATCATATACGGTGATGATGAATCCCTACTAGATTTAATGAAATGGGTTGAACAAGTGTTAATAAAGGGCAAAGTCTGTATATTGAACTCACAGTGGGAGTTAACCCTCAGAAAGAGATATTTCCTGCTAGGCTCCTTCCATGTACCTCTGATTTTCTCACATCATCATCCAGATGTTTCTGGATTCACAGATTTTGTCAAGGCAGTTAGCCCTTCCAAATACCCAGAAGACTTTTTCCTTGCTCGACTGTGGTTTCTCTCTTTTAATTGTTCCATTTCTGAGTCTGACTGTGTAACATGGGAGAACTGTCCTCATGATGCCTCCTTGGATTGGTTGCCTAGCCATAATTATGACTTAACTATGTCTGGAAACAGTTACAATATACACAATGCTGTGTATTCTGTGGCCCAGGCTCTCCATGAGATGCTTCTTCTTCAAACAGAAATGCAAACCATGGGAAACCAAAAAGGGACAGTGCCTTCCCCTGCACAGGTAAGGTCTTCACTCTTGGATGGCATACATCATGAGCACAGTCACTCCCTAGAGGGGTTCCTCACTCTATGAAATGCAATGTTTCAAGTATGTTTCCAAAATCCAAGACATTATAACTGATTAATTATCTGTGATGTGCTCTACACTTGTGTTCATATGATCTTATGCACAAGCAGGTCAATAAAAAGAAACACATGTATTCTGTTTTTATAAATTCTTAGTTACAGATAACATCACCATGATCATAGCTAATGTCCTGAAAACCGTTAATTCATCTTTCCCCTTTTAGTTTCTTAAGAAGTAGCAAAGGATGTTCTGCTGAGCAAAATTATACATTTTTCATAAGTGATCTAGAATAATCCTACCTTTTGTTTTGAAATTTTAGCAAGCTCAATTGATACACAATCATAAAATTTATGGCTGTGGCAAACGGCAGGTTGGCAACTTAGAATTGTTTCATTCAGGACTATATGTAGAATTAGTTTCCCTTAAGAATAAGCCTTCTAACTCCTTTCTGAGAGACCAAGGTTAAGAAATAATATTTTTATTCCTCCATAGTTTTTCTCCTGGGATACCTTATTAGATGTCTATTGTAAGCCTTAATTCTGAATGTAATATTAAATGCAATGAGGAGTTTTTCTTAGTTCAAGTTTTGTGTCTTAGATCTAGAATAGACTTCACCATAAGATGATGCATCTATTTTAGCTGCATGCTTTCCTGAAGAATATCCAATTTAACAATCCTGCTGGAAACCTAGTGATTTTGGATGAGAGAAGGAAATTTGAGGCAGAGTATGACATTGTGAACATTTGGAATTTTCCAGAAGGTCTTCAACTTGAGGTGAAAGTAGGAACGTTTTCTCCATATGCTCTACATGGCCATCAACTGTCTTTATCGGAAGATATGGTACAGTGGGCCATAGGAACTACAGAGGTGAGTTGGATCTAAACATAATGATTGAAAAACATACAGGTAAGCAAAATTCAACATTAAATTGTTTATCTGGCTTGGTGCTAATAACATTCTCCTGTAACCATACTTACTGAGATGGCTGAAATGTGAATATCATGGTTTGGAGTCAGACCAAGCAAGAGAGTCTTTAGGACACTTATCTCCTATTATCCAGTAATAATGATGGAAGTGGTGCTCTTGTTCAAGTTGTGAAGTGCTTGCCTTAAGCAATTAAGCTCAGATACAATACTCATTTCCTGAATTCAAGCCTTAGGTCTGGTACATGTACACCCATAAATTTATATCCTATGTATCAAACATTTAATTATTTCCAACCTAACAATTTTATTGAGTGACTCTCGAATAGAAAAGGAACATAATAATTTAATAAGGCTAAGTGCTTGTGATCATATCTGTCCTCCTAGCTACTCAGGACTCTAATGTTCTCTGATCTAAGATTACAGGTCAGGAAAAATCTCAAAAAGGCAGAAAAGTTTGTGAGACTCTTATCTCATTTGACCACCAAAATCTGAAAGTTGAACGGTGGCTCAAGTACTACAGTGCTAATCTTGAGTAAAAAGTGCTTAAGAACCGTGCCCAGTCCTTGACTTAAAACTCAAGGATCAGGGGCTGGGGGTATGGCCTAGTGGCAAGAGAGCTTGCCTCGTATGCATGAGGCCCTGGGTTCGATTCCCCAGCACCACATATACAGAAAACTGCCAGAAGTGGCCCTGTGGCTCAAGTGGCAGAGTGCTAGCCTTGAGCAAAAGGAAGCCAGAGACAGTGCTCAGGCCCTGAGTCCAAGGCCCAGGACTGGCCAAAGGTAAAAAAAAAAAAAAAAAAAAAAAAAAAAAAAAAAACCTCAAGGATCAGAACAAAAACATTAAGTGTGTTTCAAAATGTTGATTTACAATATTGTCTTCAAATATAAATTTAGCGGGGTTCTAATATTGTGACAAAGTACCTGAGGAATCACTTTATGTGGGTGAAAGTTGATTTTGTTCCCTTCTGTGTCAGTTTCATTCATTGGTTAGTTGGCCTACTATTTAAGCATCTGTGGTTAGAGGTACCATTGAAGGGGCCTGGGTGAAAAGGAGATTCTCTTCTCATGCTACTGGAAAATGAAGAGGGAAATAGGATGGGCCTGCAGTTCACATAACCTTACAAAAGGGAGATCTGTGCTGTACTTTACAGCATTTAGAGGTTTGAAAAGGATTCCTCCTCTCTTCTCTTTACCATGCCACAGGTGAGACAACATATAATGACATGAATTCAATACAATTCCATAGGGCAGGAAACTAGGACTTAACCTTCTCACCATTAATTTCTACCTTTAAAAGTTCCCACATTACTCAATGACTCATAGCATATGAAGTCAGTAACTTTCTTCAGTTACTAGACTTGCATGGAAATATTGATTAATAACTTAAGTCTTAAAATACTGAAGGTTTTAGAGTGTTAGGTAAAATCTGAATAGTTACTGACAAGTATATGATTTCCCTCAGACTCCTCATTCTGTCTGCAGTGAGAGCTGTGGTCCTGGATATAGGAAATCTCCTCAGGAGGGGGAGGCTGTCTGTTGCTTTGATTGTACCCCTTGCCCAGAGAATGAGATTGCTAATGGTACAGGTAAGCCCATAACTTCGGGAGAAATTATTCATCTCTCTCTAGATTTCCACAATCCAACAAAGTCAATGCAAAAGTTGTATATTAAGATTACAGAGCCCATATTCCTTTTCCCTGTCAATTTAACTGTGAGAACTGATGGCATTCCTAGTTGAAATACCACAGTTCACGATTTGAAAAAAAATATTTTATTAATATTTTCTGGTCTATGCAAGCAAACTTATCTCCAGGAAATCCTGCTTGTCATTAATCATTAAGTTTAAAACTCTAACACAAAATTAAGCACATCATATTCAGGAGAGTGTTTACCATAATAGATAAATTTTGTTTGCACAGAAAACACTGATTTTGCACACTTTTATTTCATAGTACAGAGAACTGGTCCTGCAACAGAGAAAGTGTTCAGAAAGATGGAATCGGTTTAAGAAGTGAGACTGAGTGTTGTACATACCATGGCTTTGGAGAATCAAAGAGTGTTTTCTCTGTTCCATTACTTCACAGATGAGTAGGACTGCAAGTATGTGCCACAGAGATTAATAGTGTTAGAAAAAGACATGTATGAAAATTTATGCCATGTCATTCACAATTTTCTATAGGGTTACAGAACTGTGCACACTGCTAACTGCTAAAAAGAGTATTAAAAGTATTAAAACAAAGGGTGTTAGGACATTAGCCTGTCAGAATTGGCACTTTTTTGATACATGTGATTACTAAAGAGGAAATAAAAAGTTGAAAAAATAGTTTACATAAAGAAGAATATGGAAAGTAGAGAAGGTTTCGATGTAGAAAATGAAAGTACATTTATGATAGGAAATGTTAATGTGATAGGATTACATCTACCTGAACAATTTCCTAATTTTTTTTGAAAAAATGAATGGAACTAAACAAGAACTAATGATAGACCACACTTCTCACCAGATATGGAGCAGTGTGTGAAGTGTACAGATCATCACTATTCCAACACAGAGAGAAACCAGTGCCTCCTAAGAGCTGTAAGTTTCCTGGCCTATGGAGAGCCCTTGGGGATTGCCTTGGCAAGTGTGGCTCTCGGTTTATCTACACTCACAGCAGTTGTTCTTGGGGTCTTTGTGAAACATCACAACACCCCCATTGTCAAGGCTAATAACCAGGCTCTCAGCTACATCCTGCTCATCTCCCTCATCTTCTGCTTCCTCTGTTCCTTGCTCTTTATTGGCCGCCCCAACTCAGTCACCTGCATTCTACAGCAAACCACATTTGGTGTTACATTCACTATAGCTGTTTCTGCTGTCTTGGCCAAAACTGTAACTGTGGTTATGGTCTTCAAATTCACTTCTCCAGGGAAAACGATGAGGTGGCTGCTGGTATCAAGGGCCCCTAACATCATCATTCCCATCTGTACTCTGATCCAGGTTATTCTCTGTGCAATCTGGCTGGGAACCTCTCCTCCTTTCATTGACACAGATGCCCACTCTGAACATGGGCTCATCATCATCCTGTGTAATAAGGGCTCTGTCACTGCTTTCTACTGTGTCTTGGTATTCCTGGCCTCCTTGGCCCTGGCCAGCTTCACTGTGGCTTTCCTGGCCAGAAACCTGCCTGACATCTTCAATGAAGCAAAGTTCCTCACCTTCAGCATGCTGGTATTCTGCAGTGTGTGGCTCACCTTCCTGCCTGTCTACCACAGTGCCAAGGGGAAGCTCATGGTGGCTATAGAGGTCTTCTCCATCTTAACCTCTAGTGCAGGACTCTTAGGCTGCATCTTTGCCCCCAAGTGCTATATCATATTGTTAAGGCCAGATAGAAATGTTCTGCATGCCCTCCGGAATAAAATGCACATTGGGAAGAATAATCCATCTTAAGGTCACATGTATGAATTTTGGGATTAAATCTACATTTCTTTTCTCAAGCAGATATTATTTTATATATTTGAAATAATCTCAAGAATTAGTGACTGCTTCTAATTTCTCTAGTGATGGTACAATCACAAGTGCTAGCTAAAGGTGCATTTTAAAAAAAAATTTTATATTCCTATTTACTCTGCATTCATTCCATCATCCCAATTAGTATATTTTTCACTCTTGATTTGTTTTGTAATTTTTTTCTTTAGTAATCATTTACTTAAAGTTTCTGTTTGGGCATCTGTCTTGGGACTTGAACTTAAAGCCTATGTACTGTCAGTGACTTTATTGTTTTCTAAAACTATGGTTTTACCACTTGAGTCACAGACCTGCTTTTGGCTCTGTGGTGGTTAACTGAAGACAAGAGTCTCAATGGACTTTTATGCCCAGGTTGGTTTCAAAATCTGACCCCTGTATCACATCTTCCTAAGTAGTTGAGTTCAACTAAGTTATACTGACATAATTTTAAAATACATTAAATTCCTCCTTCTATATCACTACACTGCTTAATCCCCAAATATATTATATTAATGTTTTCATTTTATTTCTATTCACATATCTGCCTTTTGCAACAATCCTCAATCTGTTTTGTTTGATCATTCTTTCCCCATTCTCGGTATCCCTTCCCTCTCTCTTTTCCTTTCGTCCTTTGTCTTCTTGTCCCCCATTTTTAAAATTGTCCCCCATAGTTTTAAAATTTCAAGAATGCTTTTTATATGCAACAAAAATACACTTCAATTTTATAACACGATGTATTGGATTAATGGAGTATTGGTGGGACAAAGTATAGATTTATAATAGTTTGAATATATATGGCTGTATATACATTAAACTTATTCTAGCTTAATCACTTAAGAATATTATACATACAAAGTTATATATATTCAATATACATGTATGCTTCTTATGTTATCAATTGTTGTTACTTCAGTTGACAGCAAGTAAATATTATATGTACAGTATCTTAGTTTTATACGAGATGCTTTACTCATAATTAAATAAACCAAATTATTGAGTTTTATACTAGGTTTGACTATTTAAAACACATGGTCACATAATGGAAGCCCTTCTTGCCCTCTTGTATTGTTATTGTGCCTTTGTTCTGAAATCTTTATTTCTAATACATAATTCCATAATGACAGTGAATTTCTATTGCTTTTGTTTAGAGTTGGAAATACAACTATGTATTGGAAAAAAAAAAAACCCATCGTGTTCATGTTCATTTTACATAGATTATGACTTATCAAATATCATTATCAAATATCAAATATCATTAGTATTTTTATCAGGACATGGTCAATGTGCTTCAGTTTATATTGAAATTCATGCTTTCTCTTTCTTCTTGATTTTGACAATTTCATCAATAAGTTTGATTACTGTTGTTGAATAAAACACTAATTGCCCATTCAGTAGCAAGCACTTAACTCTTATTACAAAATGTGAGCTCCCAGTACCCACTATGCAGAAGTCAGAGTGCATTTTGACCATCAGGAAGGGGAGCAAGTTACCAAATGTGAGTAAGGAAAAAGACATAGCAATGATACTTACAACATCCGGTCCATGTTATACAAATATTATAATCAATTGTAAAGGAGAAATTCTTATGCTGACACTGGTGTTCATAAGGCAAAAGTATCACAGGGAAGTACATATTAAATGTATACATATAATAATCTATGTATGCACAAGAGTATTCACTGACAGGAGCAGTGTATTGAGATTGGATCCCATACGAGTTCCGTCATAGGTCTATAGGATGAAGTCCTCAGGCTTTGGCTCATCTTATTTTCATGTGAGGCACCATATGAGTGAAACTGTGCTACTATCAAGATAAAACGATGTCTGTCTCATACTTTTACTTTACAGTTCCTACAGGAAAGATATAGAAAGACATATTCTCATGTGTGTGTGCGCACACACACACACACACACACACACGCAAAGGAAATAAAATCAACAGTTCTTTTAGATGCAAAGAATATCAAATCAAACCCATAGTATCCAGGCTGGTGATTAAACTAGAACCAGTCAGCCAGGTACACACCTGTCATCCTAGCTACTCAGGAGGCTGAGATCTGTGGGTCATGGTTCCAAGCTAGCCTTGGTAGGAAGTCCATGAGGCACTTATCTGCAATTGGCCCACAGAGAACCAGAAGAATGTTAGTATCTCTAGCCCCCAGATGCATCAGCAGAGCACCCTCCCTGCGGAGCCAGCCGGCAGTGAACGGGAATCCTGACTGAGGGCAGCAAGGATTAAGGAAAAGGAAAAATACAAGACAAGAGAAAAAAGACAAGAGGCAAAGATGGGGTACAGGAGGTCTCCATCTCAAGATTGAGACTCAAGACTGCAGAGACAGTTTATTTTCAACTTCCAGCTTATATGCAGTTTTGGAACCAGGGAATAGCACAGGGATATTAAAATTCCAGAACACAAAGAAGCTTAGGAGTTTGCAACATTTGATTACAGTAAACACAAGGTAACAAAGCAATTCTGGACAGTGGCTGTGGACAAATATCTTTGCCTTTAGCATATCCTGGCGGTAACAGCACAGCCAGAGGTGATAATGAACCTAGCTGCAGGTTTGGCTCCCGACATCTTGGCGACATCGGCACAGCCAGATGTCAGGATGAGCTTAGCTGCTAGCTCGGTTCCCGACAATTTCCCTGTCTTTTTATTAAAAGAAGCGAACTCGGCTGTCTTAGATGGGGTGGGTACCCCAGCCTGCCTTACCTGTCTCAGGGAACAACTTCAGAGCAGTGCTGAAGCCCCATGTCTTAGGTCGGTTACGGCTGGTACCGCCTCATACCCGTCTCTGGCTGCGGTTCCTCTCAGGGGAAATTCATTTACTTGGAGCTTGACCTTATGCAGCTGGCTGGCTAAACTCATGAAAGAGTTTTGCAATATGCATACAATGCAAGGAAGGCATAGAAGAGCCATCAGCAAAAGTATCCCTGGGCCGAGCAATGTCATTAGCAGCCCCTTAACGTTACTTAAGGAAGGGACATACTGTTGAAGTTGTTCAAACAGTTCTTTTGCTGTTTCTGTCACTTTCCAAAGGCGGAGCTTGTTCTAGTCCGGCTATTTGTCTATGGAGTTGAAAGAGATCTAAGGACAAGTTATTATGGTGCCAAATACGATTTAGATGTGTTACAACTTGTTCCCAAGGACAGCTTGACCCATTATACTTATGGAGGGTCACACAAATAAAGTCAAACCCAGCATGACAGCACACCTGTTGTAAAGTTTGTAAGGCACGAATTTGTTCTCCCAGTGACAACACAGATTCATACAATGCTTCTAATTTTTGTTCTACCTTAACATCAATCCTGCCTTGAAAGTGCAGGGCTTGCGTGGTATTATAAGCAAGCTGATTAAAATAGTGAGCTGTCTGCACATTTTGTGTTAAAGCCACAGTAGCCACTGCAGCAGAGGCACCTAAGGAAATAAAGGCTACAATGCCTGCTATTAATAGCCCTACAAATCGTCTAGGGCGCATAAGCTCTTTTAAATGTTTTAATACTTGAATACCTGTTTCTTCATACCAAGCTTCAGATAGGTTTGCAGGAAGCATAACAAATGGTGGTTGCTTAATAACAATTACAGAATCAGTAAGACCACTATACAAGCAATTTGTAAAAGAACAGTTAGTGCAGGTGACATTGAAATACATGGCTCGTATAGAAATATTAAAAGGTCCATACATAGCATAAGGGGGTGTTACACCACTCATAATATTTTTTAAAGAAGTAGAAGTGGGTCAGGAGATATTGTTCAGGGCAGCCACTAACATCCAGACATGAAGGTAAGGGTGTCCATTCATCCACCACAGACCTGGGTTGTACTTTTTGTTGAGATTCGCTCCGGACCAGTCCATCAGCTGAGAATTAGTTCCTGAAATATTGGTTATAAAAGGGCGATCATGTCTACACTTTATGGGGTGCAGTTCTCCCGTGGATTCTACAATTTGAGAGGAGTTGATGCAGCGAGGTATCATGAAGGACGAGGTAGAATTGGCATGTACAGGAAACCCAGTAGGCAATGAAGTCATTCATATATTATATACTTGACTATTATCAGGAATCCAAATTCTATGATTTATGGATTGCATTACAGTACAGCCTGGAATATAACTCTTGGGGTCAGTTGTAAAGCATAAAGGGGTTCCAATGCCAGAAGCTGCAAAATCTCCCATCTTAACGTGTTGGACAAAAGGGTCTGGAGCTGTACCGTTCGCTGATCTGTTGACATGGACGAACACCTCAGCTCCCTCCCAGGTCGCGGGGTGCACAATCGGTGGATCTGGCACGTAAGCCCAGTGGGTCAGCGCTTGTACCATTCTGATGAGTTTCCACAATCCGAACACAAAGCTCAGGTAGCCAGCGGGCATCATTTTCATCCTGTGAAAAAACACAGACATGTCCTTGACCCCATGTCAGTATCGGATCGGGCCTGTGCCAAGCACTTGTTAAAGGATGTTTCCACATAACTTGGGCAAAAGCTCTTTGCTCTGTCTTTTCCCAGAACCGCTGTACTGCGGAGTGGCCATGGCAATCCAAGTTTTAAAAATTTAGTACGAATAAAGCATGAGTAAGTATATTAACAGGAGAGAAGGGGTATAGTTCCCCCCCCCCTTTTAATTTAGAAATTTGGTGTTTTAACAAACCATTGGCCCGTTCGACAATTCCTTGACCATGAGGATTATAGGGAATTCCTGTAGAGTGAACAATTTGGTAAGATTTGCAAAAAGTTTGAAAAGCTCGTCCAACATATCCCGGACCATTATCAGTTTTAATTTGTTTAGGAAGTCCCATAGTAGCAAAGCAGCATAAGGCATGGGAGATACAATGTTTGCCAGCTTCCCCGTTAAGAGGAGTAGCTATAATAAAATTAGAGTAAGTGTCTATTGTAACATGGACAAAGCGGAGCCGTCCAAAAGAGGGGATGTGGGTAACATCCATTTACCACACATTGTTGGCCACTAAGCCTCGAGGATTAATGCCATTGGAGGGCACAGGTAGGAAGGTAGCACAGTTGGGACACGTTTTTACAGTTTGACAAGCTGCCTCACGAGTAATATGAAATTGCTGACATAAGGCACGACTGTTTTGATGGTGGGCAGCATGGGATTGCTTTGCCAAGTCAATTTGAGAAAGAAAAATTTGGGTAGCCTCATCTGTAATAGCATTGCCCTCACTTAATGGTCCAGGAAGCTTAGTATGAGCACGTATAAATCAAAAAAAGCTCGGACAGGTGCGAGAGCGAAGAAGAAGTTGTATCTGGAGAAAAAAGTTTGGATAGTGGAATTAGCTGTACCACGAAAAGGGACAGTTTCAATGACCTGAAGGGCTCGAATAACATAATGACTATCCGAATATAAATTAAAGGCTTTAGTACGTAAAAGAGTAAGGGCCTCTAAAACTGCTTGAAGTTCAACTTCCTGGGCAGAAGAAAGCCCAGTGTCCCAAGATCTAGTTTCGCCATCAATAGTAAGAGCTGCCATTCCATTAGAGGATCCGTCTGTAAACACCAAGGCAGCCATAGAAAGAGGAGATAGAGATACAATCTGAGGAAATATAAAGGTGTAAGAAGAGGCAAAGTGAAGTAACTTGTTGGAGGGATAATGATGTGAAATTGTGCCCACAAAATTGGCCCAAGCAATGGCCCAGGAATCACAATGAATATAAAGCCATTCTTTTTGTTGTAAAGTATAGGGGATATAAATAACCTGTGGATCTCATCCAAGATACTTACAAGATTCCACACGGCACATATGGACTAAGGTGGCTACCAATTCATAATAAGGAATTAATACTTTTGAAGGAGTAGCAGGCAAGGAAAACCACAAAAGGGGGTCCCTTCTGCCAAAGGACCGCTGTTGGAGAATGAGGTGTAGTTAAAATATAAGCTTCCCAAGGGGCTGAGTAATCTATATAATTTACATGTTGGGAAGAAATGGCAGAATTTACTATGCTCAAGGCTTTGGCTGCTTTAGTTGTCATTCTTTGGGGAGATGTAGGGTCAGGGTCCCCTTTAATAGATCAAATAAGGGTTTTAATTCAGCTGTGGACAATTTAAGATAAGGGCAAAGCCAATTAATATCTCCCAGAAATTTTTGAAAATCATGCAAAGTACGTAAATGAGAAGACTTAACCTGTAATTTCTGACTAGTAAAATAATAAGGACCCAACATATGACCAAGAGGGATTTTTATTTTTCTCTGCCTGGGCTGGCTTTGAACTGTCCAAAGAGTCTTAGCCATAAAAGCCCTATTTATTTCCAATTAAACCAACAGGAGAACAAAAGGAGTAGTAGAGTTTACCTGTAAGTTGCTAAGAATTGACCACCAAGTAGTTGCCAGAGTTTTGATGTACCACTTAAAGAACAGCAGAATGAATGGGGTCCATGTGCCTTTAAATCTAATCATATTATTTAACCTTACCTTACTGGCACGTGAAAGAGAAAACAAATGAATAACAATAAAAGTCTCAGCTTCAGTGGATCTGAAGTCGCGGTGTCTTCCATCCCAAATTAGCAGGCCAGCAGGAGAGATGGCTTGCATCTGGATAATTCTGTATTAGAGCCCCTTTGTTTTCTGTGTTCTAGGCTTGTCTTCCTCAACATTATTTGTTCAAGTTCTGACCATTTCCCTGCGAATACCAATATTTCATCATTTCTAATGGCTATGTAGTATTCAATTGTGTATAGGTACCACATTTTTGGATCCATTCCTCTGTAGAGGGGCATCTGGGTTCTTTCCCTATTTTGGTTATTGTGAATTGTGCAGTGATAAACATGGATGTGCAGATGTCTTTTTGATATCCTCAGACCTGTTGTTCAGGATAGATGCCTAGGCGTGGTATGGCTGGGTCATAGGGTAGGTCTATGTTGAGCTTCTTGAGGAACCTCCATACTGTTCTCCAAAGTGGTTGTACTAATTTGCACTCCCACCAACAGTGGAGAAGGGTTCTTCTTTCCCTGCATCCCCTCCAGCAGTTGGCTGATTTCAGAGTATAGGCCATTCTAACTGGAGTGAGATGGTATCTCAGGGTTGTTTTTATTTGCATTTCCTTTACTGCCAGAGATTGTTGGGGATTCATCTTGGCCTTAAGGGGGGAAGGGTGAGGAGAGCGCTTCTGAGATGCCGCCCTTCCCCCAGCCCTGGGGCAGTTTGGAAGTGAGCCACACCTATCTCCTTCTGGGTCTGGAACCAGAAGGGGTAGCTTTGAGACCATCCCCCACCTTGTGCCAGCCAGCACACAGGGTGGTACTATGGGAAGTGACGTTAGCCCATGAGGGAAGTCCTTGGGAGCTACTCTTGGACAGACAAGCTCACCAGCCTATGGCAGCTCATGCTCAATCCTTGTCATCACTACTATATTACTGTTAGCCACTCTTGAATAAACCGGATTGCTCTCTGAAGCGTCTCCGAGATCTGTCTGCACCTGGTTTCCTTGGTGGGTAAGGAGTGAGGAAAAGGGGATCTCGTTCAGCCACGTGCACCTTAGGCTAGCCTGTGTCCCTCGCTCCACCTTGGCCACCTGCAGGTCAGGGGCCCAGGGGAGGGGGTGAAAAGGGGAGCACTGATAAGGGAGAAAGCTTAGCATCCCTGCACCAGGGGAGGTAAATCTAGCCCGGCAAGAGATGTTGAACATTTCCTCATGTTTCTTTGCCATTTTTATTTCTTCTCCTGTGACGTCTCTCTTTAGCTCCTTTGCTCCTTTTATTTTGCTTTGCTTATTGTTCTATTTTTCTTTACTTTTCCTCATTTTGTTTTTTTAACCTTAATTTGCTCATTTTCTTTATTTTAACTTATTCTATTTTACTTCATTTCCCCTTATTTTCCTTTATTTCATCTTGATATGTTTAATTTTATATTAACTCATTTTATGTTTTCATTTTATCTTGATATGCTTTGTTTTATTTTACTTTATTCTAGTTTACTTCATTTTCCCTTATTTTTATTTCATTTTCCTTTATTTCATCCTGATTTATCATTTTATTTTATTTTTATTTCATTTTATTCTATTTTATCTGCTCTCCTTCCCAGCCCTGGAAGCTTCCAGGACAGATGCCAAGTCCTAAGCACCAAACGGCAGGTGTCCTGGAATCTTCCGGAATTGTGCTTGTCCCAGGGCATTTCTCTTCTGGAACATTCTCCATCATTTTCACCATCACCATCATCATCACCATCATCATCAGTGCAGAGTCACCTCATTATATGGGATCCCAGGGCTGATGTGACAGACCAATGGAAAGACAGCAAAGCCAACACAGAGACAGACTGACACAAAGACAGACAGAAAAGCAGAAAGACAGACCCAGAGCCACACATACAGACAAGACAGGAAGACTCACAGGTAGACATACAGACAGACACACACACAGACAGACAGACAAGAAGACAGACTCACAGGTAGACAGATACATAAACATAGAGACATACACAGACATGCAGAGACAGACAGGTATACAGACAAGGAGACAGACAAACTCACAGCTAGACACAGACAGACTGGGAGACAGACTCACAGACAGACAAAAGATAGACATGCATCCATTGGAAGACAGACACAGACAGAGACAGACATGGAGACAGGAAGACAGAGAGACAGACACAGAGACAGACACACACACACACACACATAGGTATAGACAGACTCACAGGTAGACAGACACATAGACAGACAAGGAGACAGAAAGACAGACTCAGCTAGACAGACAGACAGACAGCAAGGCAGACTCACAGACCAACAGAGAAAAGACAGACAGAGACATACACACAGTGGAAGACAGACAGGCAGACAGACAAACACACCAGCAGAGAGAGTCACAGACAGGCAGTCGCAGAGAGGAGGCCCAGAGGCACACAGACAGACTCAGGGACAGATAGATAGACAAGGATACAGACTCACAGGTAGACAGACATACTGAAAGACAGACAGACACACACATTGGAAGACAGACACAGAGACAGACACAGACCAACACAGACAGACACACATACATTGGGACACAGACAAGAAGACAGACACACAGAGACAGACAGACATACTGAAAGTCACAGACAAAGAAAGACAGACAGGCAGACACATACATTGAAGACAGCGACAGACAAGGAGACAGACAGACAGACACATAGACACACACAGACACAGAGACAGACAGACAGGGAGAAGGTTCACGGGCAGTCAGAAAAGATAGACATATACATTGGAAGACAGGCACAGAGACAGACAGACACAGGTGTAGACTGAAAGACAGACAAGGAGACAGAAAGACAGACTTTCCAGGTAGACACAGACAGACAGAGACAGACATAAGTGGACAGACAGACACAGAGACTGAGACTCACAGACAAGCAGATGCAGAGAGGAGGCCCAGAGACACACAGACAGACAGGCTGAGGAACAGACAGACAGGCACGCCAACACACAGACAGACACATAGATGGGCAAGGAGACAGGCAGACACATATATTGGACCACAAACACACACAGACACAGACAGACACAGATGCAGAGAGACAGACACAGGCATAGACAGGAAGAGAGACAAGGAGACAGACTCACAGGCAGACAGACACACACATACATTGGAAGACAGACACATAGACAGGTAGGTGTAGAGAGGAGGCCCAGAGACACACAAACACATAGCAACAGACACACAGACACACTTAGACAGATGGACACAGAGACAAACAGATGAGGAGACAGACAGGCAAACACATATATTGGAAGACAAACAGAGAGACACAGGCATAGACAGGAAAACAGACAGACAAGGAGACAGACTCACAGGTAGACAAAGACAGGCACTGAAACAGACAAGCAGACACGGAGGCAGATGCACAGATAGACACAGAGACAGACAACGAGACCAGACAGACAGACTCACAGACAGGGCAGACAGACAGGTACACAGACAACAGACAGATACACTGGAAGACAGACAAGTGGACGCAGACAGACAGATAGACAGGCAGACGGATAGACAGGGAGACACAGAGACAGACAGACAGACACAGAGAGACAGACAGACGGGCAAGGAGACAGACTCACAGGTAGACAGACAGAAACAGACAGGCAGACAGAGGTGGAGGGACAGACAGATGGACAGACGGATGGGTAGACAGGTCTGTTGCTATCTTTTGTCTGTCTGTCCATCTTCCTGTCTATGTCTATGTATCTGTCTATCTGCCTATCTAGGGGGTCTGCCTGTCTGCTTGTCCATCTGCCTGGGAGGGTGCTGATTGCTATGTCCTCCCCCTGCACCAAAAGCAGCTGGGGAAACAGTCCTGTCCCCGTCCCTTCACTAAATATGGGCAGAATATATAAAAATATCATGTATACAAATATAAAATGTAGTAAAATATATGAGTATGTCTATATTTTAACATATTTTATATACCTTGTGTTTTCTAATTACATATGTTTATATATACTTATTTTTTATAGATATATTTATTTATATTTTATATTTATATTTCCTATCTATAATATTTATTTATATTTATATATATTTATATTTTATATTTATACATACTTGTATTTTATATATATTATATTTATATACTCATATTTCATATTTATACATTTTATATTTACATATTTGCAATTTATCTTTATATATGCTTATATTTTATATTTATACATTTTATGTTTTATATTTATATACTTATATTTTATATATACTCACATATGTTACATTCCATTTGCTTTCATGTATGTTATATGGTTCATCGTGTTTTATTGAATCTGCATGCATTGCATTGTAACCCGCTCCAGGTTTTACAGACACAATACATTCATAAATTGTATTTTCATAGATTCCGTACAGATTATATTTTATATGTTGTGCTTTTATATGTTTTTACATGCGCTATTTCCATCTGTTTTATTTTAGTTCTTAAATCTTTTTATGTATATATGATAGTGTGATACATATATATAAGTTACCTTTTGTTGGACCCAGGTAACTGCAGCCGAAAGTCAGGACACAGGGAAGGAGGGGTGAGTGAACCAATGCACACTTTATTTTAGGAGGGTCAGGGTTTATATAGGGTTAGAAACCAATTCACAACTTCCAGAGTAAAATTAATACAGAAATATATCCATATCAATACAAAAATTGAGGATGTCTCTACTAGAAAGGATGTGGCTACAACAAAGGTTGTCACTATTAGAAAGGGTCAAACCAGTCAAGGCAAAAACTCTATGACCTAGCTACTATTTACTGGAGACTAAGTATCTTAGACCACTGACTTCCCTATTTAGTGTAAAAAGCTTTCCCTGGAGCAGCTGGGCAAACAAGTCTCCCCAGGGAGGCTCTATGGGAGGAGGGGGGGGGGCGCGGCGCTGGAGTGTCTCATGACAAAGTGGCTTCCTTTGGCCCAAAAATACATTAGACTTTAATGGAGATGATCCCTCATTGGCCTATTTGTTTGCTAATAAGGCATCAGAATATCTGTGCCAAGGCTAAGTCCCCCACTGTTCAGAAAAATTCTCCCCAAACATTTCACATTTATTTTATGTGTATTATATTTCACATTTATATGTCTTATATATGCTATTTGAGTAAGTTTTTGTACATGATAGTGTATTACATTTTACATTTTATGGATTCTCTATTATATTTTAATATATTTTGCAGATACACTGTATTTTCTTAGGTTTCTTGTCTATATATATATATGATAGTATAATACATGATATATAGTATAGTCTGATATATTTATAGATAGACAATATTTATATATTTATTTTTAGAGAGAGAACATATTTTAGTGTATTCTATTTTAAATAATATATTTGTGATTTCATATGTATTATATGTTTATGTAAATATATTATAGTTTAATATAGTATAGTTTATTGTGTGTATTGTATATTTATGTATAGTTTTATATTATAATTTAATATATTATGGTTTAGTATATTAATATAGTTTATAGTTTCCTGTGTCATATGTTGTCTCATGTATGTTTTATATATATGTTTTCAGATAGCCTTACATATTATATACTTCATAATATTCTCTCTATATACAGGATATGTAGTATAGTCTGATGCATTTAAGACATGATATGTAGTATAGTCTGATATATTTACAGATAGATAATATCTTAATATGTTCTATTTTTATATATTTGTGCATTTTATTGGTGTTATGTATTTATATATAAATTATAGTTTAAGATATATTACCTCTATCATGGCATCATACATATTATAGTTGACATAGACTGTGTTATATTTTATATATATTATAACATATGTATTACATATAGCATATGCATTGCATGTGTCCTATTTTAATAAAGTGTATGTTAATATTAATATATTTACATGGTATATTTTATTTATAAATTTATGCACTTTATATTTTATATATTACATTATATGTATTTTATATTTTACAATTTATATATTTAATGCTTTTATATACTTTAAATATTATATTTTGACAAATTTCATGTTATATTTATATATATTTTTAAAAATATACATTTTATTTCATTTCATTTCATTTTTATTTCATCTTATTTTATTGTTTTTTTTATTTGTTTCATTTTATGGCCTTTTATTTTATTTCATTTCACATTATTTCACTTCATCTTATTTTATTTTACATTGTTTCATTTTTCATTTCACTTAGTTCATTTCATTTTATTTCACATTATTTTATTTCATTTTATTTAATTCATTTCATTTATTTCACATTACTTCATTTTGTTTCCTTTTATGTCATTTCACTTTATTTCATTTAATCTTATTTTATTTCACATTATTTTATTTTTTCAATTTATTTTATTTACCTCATTTCATTTTATTTTATTTATTTCATTTTTTTCACTTTATTTCAACTTATGTCATTTCACTTCATTTCATTTCATCTTATTTTATTTCATTTTACTTCACATTATTTCATTTTTTATTTCATTTTATTTAGTTCATTTCATTTCATTTTATTTCACTTTATTTAATTTCATTTCATCTTATTTCATTTTATTTCACATTATTTCATTTTTTCATGTCATTTTATTTAGTTCATTTTATTTCATTTCATTTTATTTTATCTCACATTATTTCCTCCTATTTCATTTCAGTTTATTTCAGTTTATGTCATTTCACTTTATTTCATTTCATTTCATTTGTTTCATTGTTTCATTTTTTATTTCATTTTATTTAATTCATTTTATTTAATTTCTTTCTATTTCACATTATTTCACTTCACTTCTTTTTTTTTTTGCCAGTCCTGGGCCTTGGACTCAGGGCCTGAGCACTGTCCCTGGCTTCTTCCCGCTCAAGGCTAGCACTCTGCCACTTGAGCCACAGTGCCGCTTCTGGCCGTTTTCTGTATATGTGGTGCTGGGGAATCGAACCTAGGGTCTCGTGTATCCGAGGCAGGCACTCTTGCCACTAGGCTATATCCCCAGCCCACTTCACTTCTTTTTATTTCATTTCATTTCACATTTTATTTTATGTCATTTCACCTTATTTCATTTCATCTTATTTTATCTCATTTTGTGTCACATTATATCATTTTTTTCATTTAATTGGTTTAGTTCATTTTATTTTATTTTATTTTAATGAAGTTAGATAAATGACACAAAATACAATGAAATAAAGGAAATGACATCAACCGAGCTGAAATTATAAATTAGGTAAATAAATGCAATAAGACTTCCCTCCTTAACCTCCCTCCCTTCCATCCTTCCCTCCATACTTCCATCCTTCCCTCCATACTTCCATCCTTCCCAACTTCCCTCCCCTCCTCCCTCCAGTCCTCCCTTCACCCTTGCATGCATGTGCTATGGTCACTAAAGAACCTCTCCCCACCTGAAGCCCCTCCTGAAGTTTTCAGCTCTGCATATTAAAGGATGCCCTGCTTCCCAGGGGTCCCCAAATTCCCATACCTCTTCCTGGGCTTTCTCCCCCAACCCCTTTCCCCTCCTCTTCCCCCCCTAATCCTGAAGGAAGGAACTTCACAAACTGCTATCCAGCCTGCCATTGGCCCAAGGCCTGTGCCCCTCCAAAAGCCTTAAGCTGTGAATATCAAGGGATCCCTGCTTCCCACTTCCCGGACTTCCTCCCACTTCCTTCTTTTGCTTCCTCCCAGAAGTCTGAGGCTGTGGGAAAAAGCTCATGGACACCCTCCTCCGTGGGGGGGAGAAGAGAACAAAACCAGTAAAGAGGAAGAAGCAGCAGCCAAGGCCTAAGGAGGAAGGGGGAACAAAGGAGGGGAACAAAGGAGACTGGGGTGGGTATGAGGAGGAGTTGGGGGAGGGAAAAGGTCAAAGGGGGCAAATTTCAGGAAGAGTCTGGGGTCCTAGAGTCAGTCAGTGGTCATGTATGCCATACACTAGTCAGTTGATTATCATATAATTATCATAGGGTGAGTCAATTATCATATAATTACTATAGATACTGTCAGAGCCAGTCAATTATCATATAATTATCATAAAGCCAGTCAAATATAGATACCATCAAATAGCCAGTCAATTACCATATAATTATCATATATACATCGCAGAGTTGATGAATTATCACATAATTATGATAGTCACTTATCATATAATTATCACAAATGCCATCATAGAGTCAGTCAATTATCATATAATTATCACAGATGCCATCATAGAGCCAGTCAATTTTCATATAATTATCACAGATGCCATCATAGAGTCAGTCAATTATCATATAATTATCATAGAGTCAGTCAATTATATATACCGTCAAATAGTCACTCAATTACCATATAATTATCATAGATACATCACAGAGTCAATTATATAATTATGATTATACT
This sequence comes from Perognathus longimembris pacificus, assembly GCF_023159225.1. NCBI lineage: Eukaryota > Metazoa > Chordata > Mammalia > Rodentia > Heteromyidae > Perognathus > Perognathus longimembris. The sequence continues at coordinate 49,979,556 of NC_063178.1, read as the reverse complement.
GTCACAGAGACAATTAACACATAATTTTCATAGAGTCCATCAATTATCATATAATTATCATAGAGTCCGTCTACAATATCATTATCATAAACCGTAAAATAGTCAGTTGCCTTATAATTATCATAGACACCTTCACAGTCAGTCAATCATTATACATAGCATCATAGAGTCAGTCAGTTACCATATAATTATCATAGATACCATCATAGAGTCAATTATCATATAATTATCATCTATACCATCAGAAAGTCAATTCTCATTATACCATCATAGAGTCAATTATATAATTATCCCAGATGTCGTCAATGATAGTCAATTATAAAAATCATCAGTTAATTACCATATAATTATCAAATAGTCATTTATCATAGATACTGTCATAGAGTCAGTCAATTATCACATATACCGTCAATTATCATATAATTTTCATATATACCATCATAGGATCAATTATCATATAATTATCATAGATACCACCAAATAGTCAATTATCATATAGTTATCATAGAGTCAGTCAATTATCATATAATTATTATGCCCCCACAGAAACAATCAATTATCATATAATTATCATAGGTAACATCACAGAGTCCATCAATTATTTAATTATCATATATAGAGTCACAGAGTCCTCAATTATCATATAATTATCATAGAGTCATTCAATTATATATAACCTCATAGAGTCAATTACCATATAATTATTATCTATGCCAACACAGAGTCAATTATCACATATACCATCAAATAGTAAATTATCATATAATTATCATAGAATCTGTCAATTATCATAGTCAATTATATAATTATCACATCGTCGGTCAATTATCATATAATTATATAGAGTCACTCCATTACCATATCTTTATAGATACCGTCAAATACTCAGTCAATTATCTTAAAATTATCATTGAGTCAGTCGATTACCCAATTATTTCCATTTTTATTATGTATTGCTATTATTTATTTGACTATCATTTATTATGCAATCACAAATGTTATTATTTTATTATATTTATAATTAATTTTATTATTGCCTAGTATTTCTATATTCTCTATTGCTGTTATTTATTGCTGCTTATTTTTATTTGTTGCTGTCATTTTTTATTATTATTTATTTAATTATGATGTACTAAGGGTGGTTTATCATTATCACTTACTATTATTTATTGCTATGATTTTTATTATTTTCATCAACTAGTTTTATTTATTTCATCATTAATTATTATTTATTGTTATTCCTATCATTGCTTCTTTTTAGTAATTATTTATGGCTATGGTTTATTATTATCCTTTGTTTTTTACTGCTATTATTTTTATTAATTATTGTTATTGTACTTATTTTTATTAATTGTTTATGATCATCTATTTTTATTCTTTATTATTTGTTATTGTTATTTACCAGTCTTGTGATTTTTCTCTTTTATGACTGTGTTTTATTATTATTTATTGGTATAATTTTCGTAGTTCATTTATTATTATTTATTTCTTACAATTTATTTTATTTTTAAATATTATTACTTATTGTCTATTGTTATTATTCAGTGTTATTTGTTATTTATTGTTACCTATTGCTATAATTATTTTTTATTTTTATTATTTTTTATTATCATTATTTATTGCTATATGACTTTTTATTAATTATTTACTGTTATTACTATTTATTTCTAATTATTCATTTCATTCTTAGTTATTATTTATTATCATCTATTGTTATTTACTCTTATGTACTGTAACTTATAGCCCTTTTTATTATTTATTTTTATTATTATTTATTGATGTGATTTTCATTGCTGATATATTATTATTTATTTCATATTATTTGTTAACAATTATTTATAGTCTACTTTTATTATTTGTTATTTATTTTTATCATTTATTGGTATGATTATTTGTTTTTATTATTCTTTATTTGCTATCATTTGTTATTACTGATTAAACATTACTTATTATTACTTATTTCTTATTACCATTTCCTTTACTATTAATTATTGTTATGTATTGCTATTTTTCTTGTTTTTTATTAACCAAGGTTATTCATTGCTATTATTTATTATTATTTTCATTATTTATTATTATTACATATCGATGTGATTTTATTGTTGATTATTCATTTATTATTATTCATTAACTATTATTTTTATAATCTCCTGTATTATGTATTATTATTTATTATTATCATTTATTGTTTATTATTGCTATTATTTATTGCCTCAACATGTAATTGTTGAATATTTATTATTTCACTTATTATTGATTATTTATTGTTATTAATGTTATTTATTATAATTTATTGTTATTTATTGCTATGAGTACTTTTCTTTTTATTTATTTTTTATTATTTATTGCTATGATTTTTATAGTTGATTCTCAGTATTAATTTTTTATGATTATGTGTTAGCTATTTATTATTATCCACTGTTATTTATTATTATCATTGACTGCTATTATGATTTACTTTTATTCATATTTATTCTTTGTTGCTCTAATTTTCATGGCTGATACTTTGATATGTTTAATCATGTGTTTCTTTCTATTCATTTTATTATTAATTATTACTTATGGTTATTTATTGTTATCATTTATTATCATTATTATTTATTATCTTCATGATTATTATTAATTAGTGGTATCGTTTTTTATTACTGACCATGCATTACCTGCTAACATTTATTTCCTATTGCTTTTTATTATACTCTGAATCATTTTTTATTATACACTGCTATTTTATCATTAATTATTATTATTCCTCATTGTTAAGGATTGCTATTATTTATTGCTATTATGGTTATTTGTTGCTCTGATTTTTATGGTTGATGATTTCTTATGTATCCTTCTTTGCTTCGTATTATTATTGATTTTGTTATTTATTATTTATTTTATTATATGTTGCCATTATTTGTTATTGATTAGTTATTATTTGTTATTTATTATTATTTAGTTATGCAGGACGATGAGGGTGAGATTGTTGAGGATGAAGATGAGGATGAGGATGAGGAGGGTGAGGATAAGATGATGAAGATGATGATGAGGTTGATGATGAGGATGAGGAGGGTGTAGATGAGAATGAGGATGGTGAAGATGAAGTTGAGGGTGAGGATGAAGATGAAGATGGTGAGGATGAAGCTGATGAAGATGAAGATGAGGATGGTGAGGATGAGAAAGAGGATGAAGAAGAAGATAATGAAGATATAGAGAATGAGGATGAAGATGAGGATCTGGAGGGTGAAGATGAAAATGATGATGAGGATGAGAATGGTGAGCATGGTGAGGATGAAGATGAGGATGAGGAGGGAGAAGATGAGGATGAAGATGAGGATGAGGATGATGAGGATAAAGATAATGAAGATGAAGATGATGAAGATGGCAGAAGTGGCTGTGGGCGGAAGTAACAGAACTGTTTGTGGTTTTCCTTTTCTCTTCCTGCCCCTGCCCTTCCTCCTTCCTCTTCCTGTCTTGTTTCATCTTCCTGTTCTTGTGCTGTTCCCTCTTCCTCTCCCCCCATTCGTCTTCCTGGTTCCTCTTGTCCTTTCTCTCCTTTGCCTGTCCTTCCTCTTCCTCACCTTTTCCTTCCTCACCATCTCCTTGCTCCTTCCTCTTCCTCTCTTTCCACTTCTTTGTCCTCTCCTTCCTATTCATCATCTCCCTCTTCCCATCCTTCCTCTGCCTCTCAGTGTTCTTCCTCTTCTCGTTGTTTCTTTTCCTCTTTCCTTCCTTCTTCCTCTTCCTTCTCTTCCTCATCCCCTTCCCCATGTCCTTCCTCTTTCTTGTCTTGTTCTCCATTTCCTCCTGCTTTCTCTACTTCCTCTTTCTCTTCTTCATATTCCTCTTCCAATTTTCCTTTTGAGTCTCCTCCTCCCTGTTCCTATGCTCTTCCTACCCTCTCCCATACTTCTCCTTCCTGTTCCTGTTTCCCTCCTTTTCGTCTTCCTCTTCTTGCCAATTTCATGCTCTAATCATTCCTTTTCCTCTTCTCCTTTTCCTCCCACTTCAACCTCATCGCCTCCCTCTTCCTCTCCTTTTCCTGCATTTTCCCCTTCCCATTCTTCTTCCACTCCTGCTTCCTCTTCCTCCTCTAATTCCTCTTCCACTTCCACATCCTATTCCCCTTCTTCTGCTTCTCCTTGGTCTAACACCTCCCTATCTATTTCCTCTTCCTCTTCAACTTCCCCCACTGCTTCCTGTTCTCCTTTTACCCTCTCTTCCCTTCCTCTTGTGCTTTGACTTCCCCTCCGACTTCTCCTTCCCCTTCCGTTTGTTGTTCTTGTTCCCCTTCTACTTCTCATTCTGCTTCTTATTCCCCTTTCTCTTCCCCTTCTACTCTGGTTCTCCTTCTTCTTCTACTTCTCATTCCCTTCTACTTCTCCTTCCACGTCCACTTCCACTCTTCCACTTCTGATTCTGGTTAACCTCCCCCGTCCCCTTCCTCTTCCCCTTCTACTTCTGATTCCCCTTCTGCTTTCTCTACTGCTTCCTCTTCTCTTCCCACTTACCCTCTTCTTTCTGTTCACCTTCCACTGTCTTGTCCCCTTCCACTTCACATTCCCCTTTTACTTCCACTTCTACACCTACTTCCTTTTCTGCTTCCGATTACCCTTCCACTTCCCCTTCTTGTTCCACTCTACTTTCAATTTCCTTTGCAATTTTTATTCTGCTTCCTCTTCCTTATTCCCCTTCTCCTTCCTCTTCCCTTCCACTTCCTAATCCCATTCTACTTACACATCCACGCAAATTTCCTCTTCCGCTTCTGGCTATCCCTTCACTTCCAGTTCCCATCTACTTCCGCTTCCTCTTTTGCTAATCCTTCCACTTCCACATTCCCTTCAACTTCCTGTTTTACTTCTACTTCCTGTTACCCTTCCACTTTCTATTCCCATTCTACTTCCACTTCCATGTCTACTTTCTCTTCCACTTCTGGTTACCCTTCCCATTCCCACCACCCTTCTACTTCTGCTTCCTCTTCTCCTTTCTGTTAACCTTCCACTTCCTACTCACCTTCCACTTCTTCTTCCCGCCTCGCACAAGTCAGTTCTGCCCACTCGTAGCCGTAGCCACGGTGCCCAGTGGCCTCTGCGTCATCCATGGTCTCTCTGTACTGGCCTCCGGGATGTGGCGCCAGCGCCCTGCCTGCTGCTGCTGCTGCTGCTGCTGCTGCTGCTGCTGCTGGGCTGCATCCCCACTGGCCAACCGGCGGCCCTGCTCCTGCAATGCCTCAGCCGAGCTCCACTGCATCTTCCGCGGCCTCCGCACTATGCCCTGCGCCCTGCCCGCCGACCTGGAGAGTGTCAAACTTGGGTGAGCGAGAAAGGGGTGTGGGTGAAGGGGGCTGTGCAAGCAGATGTGCCCACAGGAGTCATTGTTGGGCTACTAGAATATGTGCGTTTGTGCAGAGAACAGGTGTGAGTTTGCAAGAAATGTGTAACTGTGCAATATATGTGAGTGTGCAAGGTGCATGTGAGTGTGCATGACAGGCTTGTATACAGGAGATGGGAGTGCAAGCCAGACAGGGGCGTGAATGTTCAAATTGGTGTGAGTGTGCAAGGAAAATATGAATGTGCATGGTTCACTGGAGTGTGCAATAGAGGCGTGTATCCAGGTGATCGTCATGCAAAAATGACAAGTGTGTGCTTATGAAAGTGAGTATGAGTATACAGGGTAAGCATGAGTGTGTTTGGATACTGTGAGTGTGCATGGTGGTTGTAGGTGAGTGAGTGTGTGAAACATAGGTGTCCATACACGAGAGAGGTGTGCATGTGTGAGATAGATGTGTATGAGCAAGGTACATAGGTGTGCATGTACAAGATATGTGTGCATGGGGAGATAGGTATGCCTGCCGGGCCAGCCGGCAGGGGAACAGAAATCCTGACTGAGGGGCGGCAGGGATACGGAAAAGGAAAAATAAGGCAAGAGAAAAAAGACAAGAGACAAAGATGGGGTACGGGAGGTCTGCAGCCGTGAGGTTGAACCTCAAGACTGCAGCAACAGTTTATTCCAACTCCCAGCTTATATGCAGTTTTGGAACCAGGGAATAGCATAGGATTGTTAACATTCCAGAACATAAAGAGTCTTTGAAGTTTGCAACATTTGATTACAGTAAACACAGGACAAGGTTGATTAACATAGGAATCTACTCCGGCGGACATAGCAAGGTGGGGACATAGCAAAGTAATTCCGGACAGTAGCTGTGAACGGATGTCCTTGCCTTTAGCATATCCTGGCGGTAACAGCACAGCCAGAGGTGATAATTTACCTAGCTGCAGGTCTGGCTCCCTATCTGCAGGTCTGGCTCCCGTCATCTTGGCGACATCGGCACAGCCAGAGGTCAGGATGAGCTTAGCTGCTAGCTCGGCTCCCGACAGTTCCCCCGTCTTTTTATTAAAAGAAGCGAACCCGCCTGTCTTAGGTGGGGTGGGTGCCCCAGCCTGCCTTACCCGTCTTAGGGAACAACTTCAGAGCAGTGCTGAAGGCCCTGTCTTAGGTCGGTCTAAGGCTGGCACCGCCTCATACCCGTCTCTGGCTGCGGTTCCTCTCGGGGGAAATTCATTTACTTGGAGCTTGACCTTATGCAGCTGGCTGGCTAAACTCATGAAAGAGTTTTGCAATATGCGTACAATGCAAGGAAGACATAGGCAAGCCATCAGCAAAAGTATCCCTGGGCCGAGCAATGTCATTAGCAGCCCCTTAACGTTAGTTAAGGAAGGGACATACTGTTGAAGTTGTTCGAACAGTTCTTTTGCTGTTTCTGCCACTTTAAAGTCCAAAGGCGGAGCCTGTTCTAGTCCGGCTATTTGTCTATGGAGTTGAAAGAGATCTAAGGACAAGTTATTATGGTGCCAAATACCATTTAGATGTGCTACAACTTGTTCCCAAGGATAGCTTGACCCATTATACTTATGGGGGGTCACACAAATAAAGTCAAACCCAGCATGACAGCGCACCCGTTGCAAAGTTTGTAAGGCATGAATTTGGTCTCCCAGAGACAACACAGATTCATACAATGCTTCTAATTTTTGTTCTACCTTATCATCAATCCTGCCTTGAAAGTGCAGGGCTTGCGTGGTATTATGAGCAAGCTGATTAACATGGTGAGCTGTCTGCACATTTTGTGTTAAAGCCACAGTAGCTGCTACAGCAGAGGCAGCTAAGGAAATAAAGGCTAAAATTCCTGCTATTAGTAGCCCTACAAATCGTCTAGGGTGCATAAGTTCTTTTAAATGTTTTAACACTTGAATACCTGTTTCTTCATACCAAGCTTCAGATAAGTTTACAGGAAGCATAACAAATGGTGGTTGCTTAATAATAATTACAGAATCAGCAAGACCACTATACAAGCAATTTGTAAAAGAACAGTTAGTGCAGGTAACATTGAAATACATGGCTCCTATAGAAATATTAAAAGGTCCATACATAATAGCATAAGGGGGTGTTACACAACTCATAATATTTTTTAAAGAAGTAGAAGTGGGCCAGGAGATATTATTCAGAGCAGCCACTAACATCCAGACATGGTGTTGAGGGCGTCCATTCATCCACCACAGACCTGGGTTGAACTTATTGGTGAGATTAGCTCCAGACCAGTCCATCAGCTGAGAATTAGTTCCTGAAATATTGGTTATAAAAGGGTGATCATGTCTACACTTTACAGGGTGCAGTTCTCCCGTGGATTCTACAATTTGAGAGGAGTTGATGCAGCGAGGTATCATGAAGGATGAGGTAGAATTGGCACTTACAGGGAACCCAGTAGGCAATGAAGTCATTTGTATATTATATACTTGACTATTATCAGGAATCCAAATTCTATAGTTTATGGATTGCATCACAGTACAGCCTGGAATATAACTGTTGGATTCAGTTGTAAAACATAATGGGGTTCCAATGCCAGAAGCTGCAAAGTCTCCCATTTTAATGTGTTGGACAAAAGGGTCTGGAGCTGTACCGTACGCTGATCTGTTGACATGGACGAACACCTCAGCTTCCTCCCAGGTCGCAGGGTGCACAATCGGTGGATCTGGCACATAAGCCCAGTGGGTCAGCGCTTGTACCGTTCTGATGAGTTTCCACGATGCGAACACAACTCTCAGGTAGCCAGCGGGCATGATTTTCATCCTGTGAAGAAACACAGACATGTCCTCAACCCCATGTCAATACCGGATCGGGCCTGTGCCAAGCACTTGTTAAAGGATCTTTCCACTTAACTTGGGCAAAAGCTCTTTGCTCTCTCTTTTCCCAGAACCGCTGTGCTGCGGAGTGGCCATTGCAATCCAAATTTAAAAAATTTAGTATGAATAAAGTATGAGAAAGTATATTAACAGGAGAGAAGGGGTATAGTTTCCCCCCCCCTTTTAATTTAGAAATTTGGTGTTTTAACAAACCGTTGGCCCGTTCGACAATTCCTTGACCATGAGGATTATAGGGGATTCCTCTAGAGTGAACAATTTGGTAAGATTTGCAAAAAGTTTGAAAAGCTCGTCCAACATATCCCAGACCATTATCAGTTTTAATTTGTTTAGGAAGTCCCATAGTAGCAAAGCAGCGTAAGGCATGGGAGATACAATGTTTGCCAGCTTCCCCGCTAAGAGGAGTGGCCATAATAAAATTAGAGTAAGTGTCTATTGTAACATGGACAAAGCGGAGCCGTCCAAAAGAGGGGATGTGGGTAACATCCATTTGCCAAACATGATTAGCCACTAAGCCTCGGGGATTAATCCCATTGGAGGGCACAGGCAGGAAGGTAGTACAGTTGGGACAAGTTTTTACAATTTGACGAGCTGCCTCACGAGTAATATGAAATTGTTGACGTAAGGCACGACTGTTTTGATGGTGGGCAGCATGTGATTGCTTTGCCAAGTCAATTTGAGAAAGAAAAATTTGGGTAGCCTCATTTGTAATAGCATTGTCCTCACTTAATGGTGAGAAGAGGCAAAGTGAAGTAATTTGTTGGAGGGACAATGATGTGAAATTGTGCCCACAAAATTGGCCCAAGCAATGACCCAGGAATCACAATGAATATAAAGCCATTCTTGCTGCTGCAAAGTATAGGGGATATAAATAACCTGTGGATCTCGTCCAAGATACTTACAAGATTCCACACGGCACATATGGACTAAGGTGGCTACCAATTCATAATAAGGAGTTAACACTTTTGAAGGAGTAGCAGGCAAGGAAAGCCACAAAAGGGGTCCCTTCTGCCAGAGGACCGCTGTTGGAGAATGAGGTGTAGTTAAAATATAAGCTTCCCAAGGGGCTGAGTAATCAATATAATTTATATGTTGGGAAGAAATGGCAGAATTTACTATGCTCAAGGCTTCTGCTGCTTCAGTTGTTATTTCTCTGGGAGATGTAGGGTCAGGGTCCCCCTTTAATAGATCAAACAAAGGTTTTAATTCAGCTGTGGACAATTTAAGATAAGGGCGAAGCCAATTAATATCTCCCAGGAATTTTTGAAAATCATGCAAAGTACGTAAATGAGAAGTCTTAATCTGTAATTTCTGACTAGCAAAATAATAAGGACCCAAAATATGACCAAGAGGGATTTTTATTTTTCTCTGCCTGGGCTGGCTTTGAACTATCCGAAGAGTCTTAGCCATAAAAGCCTTTTTTATTTCCAATTAAACCAATAGGAGAACAAAAGGAGTAGAGTTTACCTGTAAGTTGCTAAGAATTGACCACCAAGTAGTTGCCAGAGTTTTGCTGTAACACTTAAAGAACGGCAGACTGAATGGGGTCCAAGTGTCATTAAATCTAATCATATTATTTAACCTTACCTTACTGGCACGTGAAAGAGAAAACAAATGAATAACAATAAGTCTCAGCTTCAGTGGATCTGAAGTGGCTGTGTCTTCCATCCCAAATTAGCAGGCCAGCAGGAGAGATGGTTTGCATCTGGATAATTCTGTAGTAGAGTTCCCTGGATAGGCTGTCACATTTCCTGCTTGTTGCCTGTAAATTTCTACACAGACTGGTTAAGGGCATTCTTAAACAGATTTTAGAAGGCTTGGGCCTTTAACCATCTTTCTAGTCACAAAATCCACACAGATTGAAGGCTAACCATGTCTGCTCTCTGTAGCAGCCAGGGCAGTTTCTGAGTCACAAACAACTCCCAGTTTGGAAGCCGACTGTGGAGGCAGCTTTCTGTAGCCATAGACTGCCACGGTCCACTCAGCTAGCACACATGTCAACCTGTATCCTATAAAGCAAAATGTTAATTTGGGGTCCGGAAAATTTAGGTTAATAGTCACACCTATGCAGTTATTTTAAAATGATTCTGGTCCCTTGATCTTAAAGAGTTTATGAGAGCACAGTGAAAAAAGAGAAAAAAAAAATATGGAGAAGCAAAATCTTAATCTATACCAAATAATTGTCAGGATTAGATGTACACTTGACTCTTAGCATAGATAGACATAAAGAATAACATACTGGTTGTACATCATTGCACTTATATCACGTGCTGTATATTAAAACCTTTTGGAGTTTTTCTTAGACACATTTGTTTGCTCCCAAACATATCAGTTTAGGCTTAAAACCTGTTTTTTGTTTTGTTTTTAAGTTTTACCAACACACAGACATAGACATAGACACACATACACATACAGACAATGTGCACACGTTTTGGGGCGCGCTTAGAATTGTTCTTTAATTGGCCATGTAAGTTTTTCTGGAATTCCAGTGGCAAATGATATTATTTTGCCTATATTCTAGAACCACGTGGTTAGATAGTAAACAAAAAAAAAATCTTTTCAGCAAACCAAAATTTTCAGATCATCTGAGAAGCCAAATTTTGAGAAACCAGTTTAGCTCACAAAGGGAGTATATGGGAGACAGGGTATAAACACAGACAGTGAGCTCACAGTAAGACACCTTCATCTTTCAGCATTTGAATTGTAAGGCACCTTTGAAATGCAAGGCCACAGGACTCCAAGTCTCTGCCCAGCCTCCAGGAATTTGGCATGCTTGTCACCTGGGGGATGGGCAGGCTTTCACTCCAACCAGTCCTATTGTCTACCATGTGCTCAATGCTAGAGAAAGCTTATGATTTAGCCAAACAAGCAGAATTTAACTGAATCTCCAAAACTTAACCATCAATAACAAGAATAGAAAACCTTTCTTTGAGTCTTTTAAAGCAGATGTTAAACAAATATCCATACCCATCCTATGTCACAGGCAGGCAGGCAGAGTTTATAGGGAGGCAGAAAAAGAGACAGAGAGAACTTCATCTGCCTGAGCGCTCATAGAAGTTAGGTAAGTCCTGCAAAATATTCCAAATATATATGATTGGGCTCAAACTTGAGCAGTTTTCCTGAAACAATTTAGACTTGACGAGCAACCTGCTGAGCTGAACTAGAGATCAGTTATCTCCAAACACCCACAATTGCTGATCTCCTTGACCTAGCCCAGTGGATTTATGGAAAATGTAAGCTCCAGTCTAATGGTCACTCACCCTGGTTGGGGTTTCAAATCTGTCCTGGTGGATGGAAATAGAGCGCTCGGTTAGGAGAAGTTACCTCGGTGGTGTTAGCATTTCTCTAGCCTCAGGTTCCTCCCCCCTGCTAGCAGCCTGCACCTAGGAGAGCTGTAAGTCTGCCAGGACTCCCTTTAAAGGAGTTTGTTGTTCTGGATGAAGCTGTGACAATAGAGCTATAACTGATTTTAACATAGTCTCAACATAGGTCAATCTATCTTTAATAGGCTTATTGAATAATTTCTCCTCAGAGTCTGAGCCATCTGAGTCTTCCTTAATGTCTAGCTCAGTGGGTTCAGGTCTTGTTAATTTTCTCAGCTCTTCCCAGGCAGCAGCATACGCTCCTGGGGCTGGGCAACACTCATCAGGTCCCTGTTCAGTTTCTCCAATCGACTGATCGAATTTAATCTATTCATGTCTAGGATCTAAGCAATCTCGGACCAGATACCAAAGAATGATAGCATCCACTGAGGTTTTCTCAGGGCCAGTTGCATCATAATGTTCCCCTTTTTTTTTTTTTTTCAATTTTCTAGCAAGTTTCTAAGTTATTGGTTCCTTCCTCCAGGAACTGGGGGCATGCTTTCTCAATAAAATAAAAGAAACGTTCTAAGTTACTTTGGCCAACTTTCACTGCCCGGGCATTAAGCATGCCTTTGGGGGCCTGCATGTATAGCATGCGGCTATTACCTTGTCCCATAATTTATTACTCCCGACGATACACTCTCCTCCCGCTCTCCTTCCCAAGCATTCGGACGTCCTTACCTGAGCGGGGGTCACCTGCCTTCGATCCCAGGTCTTCAAGTCCCTGTTCCAGGCGCCAAACCTGCCGGGCCAGCCGGCAGGGGAACAGAAATCCTGACTGAGGGGCGGCAGGGATACGGAAAAGGAAAAATAAGGCAAGAGAAAAAAGACAAGAGACAAAGATGGGGTACGGGAGGTCTGCAGCCGTGAGGTTGAACCTCAAGACTGCAGCAACAGTTTATTCCAACTCCCAGCTTATATGCAGTTTTGGAACCAGGGAATAGCATAGGATTGTTAACATTCCAGAACATAAAGAGTCTTTGAAGTTTGCAACATTTGATTACAGTAAACACAGGACAAGGTTGATTAACATAGGAATCTACTCCGGCGGACATAGCAAGGTGGGGACATAGCAAAGTAATTCCGGACAGTAGCTGTGAACGGATGTCCTTGCCTTTAGCATATCCTGGCGGTAACAGCACAGCCAGAGGTGATAATTTACCTAGCTGCAGGTCTGGCTCCCTATCTGCAGGTCTGGCTCCCGTCATCTTGGCGACATCGGCACAGCCAGAGGTCAGGATGAGCTTAGCTGCTAGCTCGGCTCCCGACAGGTATGCATATGCAAGATAGTTGTACGTGTGCAAGAGAATGGCGTGCATATGCATGATGGGTGTGCATGTACATGATAGACGTTCATGTGTAAGACAAGTGCGTGCAAGACATGGGCATGCGTGTGTGACATGTCTGTGCCCATCTGAGATATGTGCGCATGTGTGTTGTGATGAGTTCATGAAGCATCACGTGATGACGTCACGTACGATCACATATATTGTATCATGTAACATAAACCCACATGCTCATTACACAGCATATCATTTTATATACACGTAATCATGACCTAGAACATAGTATGTGTCAGTATTACATTACACGTATGCATAAAAAATATAATGTATATAAAATTGTATATATTACACATATATCACTATATATATCACATAATTACATATGTATATAATCATATATAATACACATTATATACAATTATGTATAATATAATACAAAATATATAATAACATATCATGTAATATGTGATGTATTAAAACACAATACAGCAAATAATTTATAATAACATAATATATAATTTCATATAATTCATAATATGTAATACCATATCACATCATATATAATATATCATATCATATAATACATAATATATAATAACATATAATATATCATATATAATATATAGTATAATATCATACATAATATATAACATAATAATATAAAATATATAACATATATTATATAGTAACATAAAATACATAATATTTAACATAATACATAATATATCATTCATAGAATATCATATAATATATAGCATACATATAATATAAAACATATATAATATATAATATAACATATAATGTATAGTAACATATAATACATGACATATATTGTATAATAATATGTAGTACATAATATATGTTATGCAAAACGCAATATATAATATAAAATAACACATATTACATATTGTATAATATGTAATATCATATATTACAAAAATATAACATATAACATAACACATAATACATAATTTATAATACATAATATATAAAAACATATAATACGTAACATACTATTTTCTAAATTATAACAGACATATAACACTACACACAAGGTGCAATCATGACGTTGTGTGCAATCACACTATAATGTGTCATGATACACTATGATGTCACAGTAGTGGATTCACATACAGGGCCACATGTTGCATGTTCGATGGATGAAAGAATGTGTGATCACATCACACACAATCATATCATATATGATAAGGTAGTGGCCAGTGTCCTCCTCTTATGGTTCCCACATGGCTGCCATGGAAGCAGTAGCATCATCCCATGTACCTGGCTCCCTTGGCAATAGGCCTCCAGGCTCAAGAGCATACTTATCAGTGGGTGCCTACTGAGCCCTGATTGGTCCATTCCTCACTGACGTCACTGGTCCCACTTGTGATTGGTCAATTTGATCCCTGATGTCACCAGGCATTGTGAGGCATCCCCAGTAGGGTATATAAGAAGCTGCTCTCCAATTTTGTCAGTTACAGCACTGGGAGCTTTTCTTGGTGACCTGCTGGACTAACTTCGAACTAACGCTTTATTTGTGTGGAGGTTTGGGACGGAGTTGTGTTGGTGTGGCTTGGGTTTGGGTATTTCTTTTCATTACTCTGGTGTTTGTATTTACTTGTTTGTTTTTTAGTTTAGCTCATTTTGGTTAAAATTATTTGTGTTATCTTCAATTAGAACATTCGAGATAAGTATAAGATTGACTACTTGCCATCCCAGTGGAAAGATGTCAAGATACAACAAAGTTTCCTTTAATTCTTCCTCAGAAGGGGAGGAGGAGATAACTCTCATCTTACAGTATCCATGGAAGGACACCATCAGCCATGTTAGCTTTGGATATCTGTAGGTGGCCCATTACTGCCTCACAGACAAAAGGCTGGCCGTGAAAGTTCTCCGAAGAGAGACCTGGAGAGCCATGGCATAGAAAATGAGGTGGACATTGTTAACAGCATACCTCACCCACACTTCATCTAGTTTTTATGGTCATAGAAGATAAAGACTCTCTATCTCACGTCATGGAGTTGGCCCCATGGGGACACCTCATGGGGTCGATGTGCAAATCCAGCTGAAGCCACATATTCGCGCAAAAAACCAGGGGCTGTTCAAACAGATCATGAGTGCCGTGCACTACCTTCAATAGAAAGGAATTGCACACTGGGACCTCCAGCCCAACAACATCCTATGGGAAGCCAAACACAATGCCAAGGTCAGTGATTTTAGGCTGAGTGTCAGGACAACCACAGGGCAGTTGATAAAGGGAGCTTGTGGAGCCTTGATGTTATGACCCCTAGATATGTTCTTACACAAAATGTATGATGCCTACAAGATAGACATTTGGAACTTGGGCATCATTTAGTATGTGATGACAGCGAAATTTCCCCTTTGAGGGGAGAAAGTTTGCTGACATACAGGTCCTAGTCGTAGAGGCCAAGAATAGCCCTCCACTATACCTAACTGCAAAGGGACATGACCTACTTTCCCACTTCTAATTGTGGACTGCAGTCAAAGGCTCAATGTTGAACAAATACTGGAGCACCCTTGGCTGATATGGTATGTGGCATGGGTCCTGATTAGCCAGTACCCAGCAAGCTAGACCCCATTATTGTGGCAGTCATGTGTGACATGGGGTAGAATGCAGCTGAGACTCAACAGGCAATACAGCACAGAGCATTCAATGAAGTCATGGGCACCCACATGGTCATCAGATAAAACTTAAAACAGAATGCTGACCTTGTGGATTTGAGAACAATGCCTTGGATGGTACCACCATACCCACCTCCTGAAGAACATTCCCCCAGCCCTCTCCCTCTATGAAGGAGACCCAGGTTACCCACACAACTTAATAGTTTCAGCTTATCCTCAGAATTTCAGTGGGATGATGATGGCACCCAAACACATGTGAAGAGAGTCTGAATTGCTAGTCTGCCTGCCATTACCTTCTGCTTCCTGCCTAGCTACAGTTCTAGCAGAATCTGGGACCAGTTTTCCTTTGACTGGTTGAGCAGGCTAGAGAGTTGTGAGTCAGAAGAGAATGCCCTTCCCTCTGGGCAGCCATAAATGGAGGCCACAGCCTCCAGCTGGAGTTCTAGGTAGGGCTGGAGGAGAGTGGGTGACAGGATAGGCACCATCCTTCCCAGACTCTGCTGCTGTGTGAAGGCCCCAAAATAATTCCCGAAGGGTAAGATCACAGCTATTCCAAGAAGGGTTGAAGAACTCAGAAACTTTCTCTCATTGGGGTGTGGGAAATAAGAGAGGTGTACACATAAATGCTGAGGGAGCAAGTCATGCTGGAAGTTCACACTGCATGTGGCCAGCACACCCATCAGAGGCTTCAGCCCAGGCCAGCCAAGCCAGGTACTGTGGCACGTGCTAGGGAATCCTGCAGCAGGGATTAGGGGGAAAGGACAGCTGAAATGAAGTTGACTTTCTAAGCTAAAAGGTAAGTTGAAAGGTATCTCCAGCTGCCTCTACCTTCTGAGCAAAAGAAGTAGGCAAGCATTTTTATTAATGCATGCAAAATACCCCCAAATACTTTATATATTGTGCTTAAGGGCAGCAAGAATGGTTGAGCAAATAATGTCCAAAATGACAAAATAGTGCTGTATTTGGTTGTAACTTTTTCTGTTTCTTGAAGCATGGGATTAATCAGAGGGGGGTAATCATGACATGCAGGCAGGCAGGCATAGGAAGTGCAGTCAACATCCTGTCATTATCACCCTTCTCTCAGTAATCTCAGGCTACAATAAAAAGAACTTAGGCACTGTCCCAACACATCTGGGAAGACAAGCCTTTTTAGTAATGTATACAACGTGCCACCAAATCCTTTATATATTGTGCTTAAGGGCAGATATATTGACTGACCAAATAAATTTAATTATGACATAATAATAGATATGATTTGTTGTAAATTACTTTTTAGTGTAGCCTGGGATTTCTAAAAGAAGGGTGATCATGACTGGCAGACAGGCAGGCAGGCAGGTAGACATTATGAGGTACAGTCAACATCCTGTAATGATCACCCTTCTCTCAGAAATTCCAGTCTACAATAAACAGATCTTCATGCACTGTCAAAACACATCTTGGAAGGCAAGGATTTTTAACAATTTTTAGAACATGTCCCAAATCCTTCATGTATTATGCTGAAGTGCAGCCAGATTGGTTGAGAAAATAATGTACATAATGACATAATAGTGTTATGTTTTGTTGTCCATTTTTTTTCTGTTTATTATAGCCTGTGACTTCTGAGACAATGTTGATAATGAGAGGCACATAGGCTGGCCGGCATTATGAGGTACAGGCAATGTCCTGTGATGATCACCTTTCTTTCAGAAATACCAGGCTACAATAAACAAAACTTTGTGCACTGTCTCAACACATCTGGGAAGGCAAGAATTTTTAATAATGTATACAACATGCCCCCAAATCCTTTATATTTTGTGCTTAAGGGCAGCTAGATTGTTTCGGCAATTAATGTCCATAATGACATAATAGTAGGTGTGCTTTGTGGTAAATTTTTTCTGTTTATTGTTGCCATGGAATTTTCAGAGAAGGGTGCTCATGACAGGCTAGCAGGCAGGCAGGCAGGCTAGCAGGCAGGCAGACATTAGGAGGTACAGTCAACATCCTGTCATGGACACCCATCTCTTAGAAAGCCCAGGCTACAATAAACAGGACTTGGTGCAATGTCTCAACATATCTGAGAAGGCAAGCATTTTTAACAATGTATGCCACATGCCCCCAAATCCTTTATACATTTTGCTTAAGGGAAGTCAGTTTGGTTGATCAATAATGTCAATTATGACATAATAGTAGCTATGATTTGTTGTAACATTTTCTGTTTATGGTAGACTGGTATTTCTCAGAGAAGGGTGATCATGAAAGGCTGGTAGGCAGGTAAGTAGGCAGGCTGGCAGAGATTAGGAGGTACAGTGAACATTCTGTCATGATCACCTTTTTCTCAGAAATCCAAGGCTACGATAAACAGGACTTCGTGCACTCTCTCAACACATCAGGGAAGGCAACATTTTCAATAATGTATACAATATGCCCCCAAATCCTTTACAGGTTTGCTAAATATGTGAAGTCAGATTGGTTGATCAAATGAGGTCAATCATGACATAATAGTAGCGATGATTTGTTGAAATCATTTGTTTATGGTAGCCTGGGATTTCTAGGAGGTTGATCATGACAGGCAGCCAGGCAGGCAGGCAGGCATCCAGAGGTACAGTAAACATCCTATCATGATCACCCTTCTCTCAGAAATCCCAAGCTACAATAAACAGAACTTTGTCCACTGTCTCAACACATCTGGGAAGGCAACATTTTTAATAATGTATACAACATACCCCCAAATTCTAATACATTAGGCTTAAGTGCAGCCAGATTGTTTGAGCAAATAATGTCGGTAATGTTATAACAGTAGCTATATTTTGTTGTAATGTTTTCTGTTTATTGCCTGGAATTTCTGAGAGAAGGGTGAATATGACAGGAACACAGGCAGGAAGGCAAGCAGGCAGGCAGGCAGTCATTTGAGGTACAGTAAACATCAGGTCATTATTTCCCTGCTATCAGAAATCTCAGTCTACAATAAATAGAACATTGCGCACTGTCTCAACACCTCTGGAAATAGAAGCATTTTTAATTATGTAAACACCAGAGCCCCAAATGTTTTATACATTTGCTAAAGGGCAGCCAGATTGGTAGAGTAAATTATGTCCATAATGGCATAATAATAGTAATATTTTGTTATAAAATTTTCTGTTTATTGTAGCATAGGATTTCTTACAGAAGGATGATCATCACAGGCAAATAGTCAGGCATGTAGACAGTAGGCAGAACAATCAACATCTTTCATATACAACCTTCTCTCAGAAATCCCAGGATAAAATAAATAGAACTTCATGCACTGTCTCAACACATCTGGGAAAAAAGCATTTTTAGTAATGTATTCAACACACTCCAAAAACCTTTGTACATTGGGCTTAAGGGCAGCCAGATTGAGCAAATAATGTCAATATTGACATAATAATAGCTAGGTTTTCTTGAAAGTATTTTCTCTTTATTGTAGCTAGGGATTTCTGAGAAAAAGGTGATCATTACAGGCACCCAGGCAGTCAGGAAGGCAGGAAGGCAGGCAGGCATTAGGAGGTATACTCAACTTCTTGTGATGGTCACTCTATTCTCAAAACTTCCAGGCTACAATAAACAGAACTTCATGCACTGTCTCTACATATCTGGGAAGGCAAGGCTTTAAATTCTGTACACAACATGCCCCCAAGTCCTTTATAAATTGTGCTTAAGGGAAATCAGATTGGTTGAGGAAATAATGTTTATTTTGACATAATTTTAGCCATGTTTTGTTGTAAATTTTTCCTTATTATTGTAGCCTGGGATTTCTGAGAGATGAGTGATCATGGCAGGCAGGCAAAGAGGCAGGCAGGCAAGCAGTCATTATGAGGTACAGTAAACATCTGGTCATTATCACCCTTCCTAGAAATTCCAGGCTACAATAAACAAAACTTTGTGCACTGTTTCTACATATCTGGGAAAAAAGCCTTTTAAATTCTGTAAACAATATGCCCCCAAGTCCTTTATACATTGTGCTTAAGGGCAACCAGATTGGTTGAGCAAATAATGTACATGTTGACATAATAGTAGTTCTTTTTGTTGTAAATTATTTTGCTTTATTTTAGCCTGGGATTTCTGATAGAAGGTTGAGCATGTATGGCACGCAGGCAGGCATGCTGGCAGGATCTCAGGCAGGCAGAAAAGCACGCAGGCATTATTAAGTGGTATAATCAATATGCTGTCATTATCACCCTTCTCACAGAAATCACTGACTATAATAAATAGGATTTGGTGAACTGCCTGCACACATCTGGAAGGCAAGCCTTTTTAATAATGTATACCAATGCCCCCAAATTCTTTTTACATTTTACTTAAGGATACAAATTGGTTCAGCAAATAAGGTCAACAATGACATAATAGTAGCTATGTATTTTTGTAAATTTTCTCTGTTGATTGTACCATGGGATGTCTGAGAGTAGGGTGATCACGGCAGGCAGGCAGGCACAGAAGCAGTCAGGCAGGCAGGTACGCAGGCAGGCATTAGGTGGTACAGTCAACATCCTGTCATGATCACTCTTATCTCAGAAATCAGAGACTACAGTAAGAAGAACTTCCTGAACTGTCTCAACAGATTTAGTATGGCAAGCATCTTTAATAATGTATACAGCATGCCCCCAACTCCTTTATACATTTTGCTTAAGGGCAGCCAGCTTGGTTGAAAAAATATCGTCAATCATGACACAATAGTAGCTATAATTTGTTGTATATTATTTTGTTTTATTGTAGCCTAGTGTTTCTAAAAGAAGGGTTATTATGACAGGGATGCAGGCAGGTAGGCAGGCAAGCATTAGGAGGTAGAGTCAACATCCTGTCATGATCACCCTTCTCTCAGAAATCCAAGGCTACAATACAAGGACTTTGTGTACTACTGCACACATCTGGGAAGGCAAGCATTTAAAATAATGTATACACCATGCCCCCAAATCCTTTATACATTGTGCTTAATGGCAGTCAGATTTGTTAAGCAAATACTGTCCATTATGACATAATAGTAGCTATGTTTTGTTATAAATGTTTTCTGTTTATTGTATCCTGGGATTTCTGAGAGATGGGTGATCCTGACATGCAGGCTGGCAGGCACTAGGAGTTACAGTCAACATCCTGTCATGACCACCATTCTCTCAAACATCTCAGGCTACAATAAACAGCACTTCCTGCACTCTCTCAACACAGCTGGTAAGGCACGCATTTTTTATAATGTATTCAACAGGCGCCCAAATCTGTTATATACTGTGCTTAAGGACTAACAGATTGGTTGAGCAAATAATGTCCATAATGACCTTATGGTAGCTATATTTTGTTCTAAATCCCAGGCTACAAAAACCAGAAAAAATTTAGAACAAAATATAGCTGAGAGTAGGGTGATTATGACAGGCAAGCAGGCAGGCAGGCAGGCATTAGGGTGTACAGTCTACATCATGTCATATACACCCTTGTCTCAGAACTCCCAAGCTCCAATAAAGAGAACTTTGTGCACTGCCTAACACATCTGGGAAGGCACGCACTTTTAATGATATATATACAACATGCCCTGAATCCATTATAAATTTTGCTTAAGGGCAGTCAGTTTGTTTGAGCAAGTAATTTCCATTATGACCCAACAGTAGCTATGTTTTTTTGTAGATTTTTTCTCTTTATTATAGCGTGGGATTTCTCAGAGATGGGTGATCATGACAGGCAGGAACGCAGACAGGGAGGCAGGGAGGAAGTAAGGCAGTCATTAGGAGGTACAGTCAACATACTGTCATGGTCACCATTCGCTCAGAAATCCAAGGCTACAATAAAGAGCACTTCATGGACTCTCTGAACACATCTGAGAAGGCAAGCATTTTTAATAATGTATACAACATGTGCCCAGATCCTTTATACATTGGGATTAAAAACAGCCAGATTGTTTGAGCAAAAAAATGTCCATAACGACATAATCGTAGCTAATTGTGTTGTAAATTTTTTCTGTTTACTGTTGCCTAGGATTGCTGAGAGATTGGTGATCATGATAGATAGGTAGGCAGGAAGGCAGGCAGGCATTAGGTGGTATAGTCAACATCCTGTCACGATCACCCTTCTTTCAGAAATCCCAGGCTATAGTAAACAGGACTTTCTGAACTGTCTCCATACATTTGGGAAGGCAATCATGTACACAACGTGCCCCCAAATCCTTTATAACTTGTGCTTAAGGGCAGCCAGTTTGGTTCAGAAAATAATGTCCACAATGACATAAAATAGCTATGATTTGTTATAATTTTTTCTCTTGTGTGTAGCCTAGGATTTCTTAGAGAATGATGATTATCACAGGCAGGCAGGCAGGCAGATATTAGGAGGTACAATCAACCTTCTTGGTAAGCATCCTTCTCAGAAATCCCAGGTTACAATAAACATAAATTTGTGCACTGTCTCAACACATCTGGGAAGGAAAGCATTTTTAATAATGTACACAACATGCCCCCAAATACCTCATGCTTAAGAGCAGCCAGATTGTTTGACCAAATATTGTCAATCTTGGCATAATAGTAGGTATAATTTTGTATATTTTTCCTTTTTATTGTATCCTGGGATTTCTGAGAGAAGTTTTATCATGGCAGGGTTGAAGGAAGGCAGGCAGGCATTAGGAGGTATAGTCAATATCCTGTCATGAACACTCTTCCCTCAGAAATGCCAGGCTACAATAGACAGACTTCATGCACTGTCTCAACACATCTGGGAGGGCAAGCATTATTTAATGATATTTGCACCATACCTCCAAATCCTTTATAAATTGTGCTTAAAGGCATTCAGGTTGGTTGAGCACATAATGTCCATTATGACATAATACTCACTAAGATTTTTTGTAAAATTTTTCTGTTTATTGTAGCTTGTGATTTCTGAGAGATGGGTGACTATGACAGGCAGGCACGCAGGCAGGCAAGCAGGGATGCAAACAGGCAGGCAGGCATTAGGAGGTACAGTTAACATCCTGTCATGAATACCCTCCTCTCAGAAATCCCAGGCTACAGTAAACACAACTTGATGAACTGCCTCAACACATCCGGAAAGACAAGTGTTTATAATAATATATACAAGATGCCCCGAATCCGTTATTCATTGTGTTTAAGGGCAGCCAGATTGCTTGAGCGAATAATGTCCACAATGACACAATAGTAGCTATGTTTTGTTGTACTTTTTTAATGTAGCCGGGGATTTCAGAGAGAAGGATAATCATCAAAGGCAGGCAGGCAGGCAGGCACGGAGGCAAACAGGCAACCAGGCATTGTGAACATCCTGCCATGATCAACATTCTCTCAGAAATCCCAGCTTCAACAAACAGAAATTGTGCACTGTCTCAAAATATCTGGGAATGCAAACGTTTTTAATAATGTAAACAACAGTCCCCCAAATATATAATACATTTCCCTAAGGGCAGCCAGATTGCTTCAGCAAATAATATCAGTATTGACATAATAATAGTTAGGTTTTCTTGAAAATATTTTGTTTATTGCAGCCAGGGATTTCTGAGAGAAGGGTGATAATTACAAGTACCCAGGCAGTCAGGCAAGCAGGCAGAAAGTCAGGCACTAGGAGGTACAGTCAACATCCTGTCATGATCACCCTCCTCTCAGAAATCCCTGGCTACAATAAACAGAACTTTGTGCACTGTCTCTATATATCTGGGTTGCCAAGTCTTTTAAATGCTGTGTACAACATTCCCCCAAACCCTTTATAAATTGTGCTTAAGGGCAATCAGATTCGTTGAGCAAATAATGTACATTGTGATGTAATATTAGCTATGTTTTGTTGTGAATTTTTTCTGTTATTGTAGCCTGAGATTTCTGAAGGAAGGGTGATCATGACAGGCAGGCAGGCTGGCACGCAAGCATAAGAAGCACATTCAATAATTTGTCATGATCACCCTTCCCTCAAAAATCCCATGCTAAAATAAACAGAACTTCGTGCACTGTCTCAAAACATCTGGAAAGGCAAGCATTTTTAAGAATGTAAACAGCATGCCCCAAATCCTTGATACAATTTGCTTACGAATACAACTGTGAGCTACTGGTACTCAGCATAGGTTTTTTAATGTAGTGTGGCAAGACCCCCTCCCTTCTGAACCACAACCTTTGCCTGTCTCTGGACAGCTGGGTGATTTGAGGGTGCCTTGCTTATGAGCCTGACTCATGAGGGCAAAACACTTAACCATAAGTCCATGTGCCATGCCCCTCTGTACCATATTGATCCTCAGGAACACAGAATTGGAGCACCAAAACCCCCTATGTCAACCCACCTGTTATACAGTTGATACAGATAGAGAATACATAGGAGCAGAGATTCATTTCTCAGGTCAGTAAGACTAAACTGGGAAAGTCTTACATTTATTGTTGCATTGTGTATCTTCATGAGATCATCCTATCCTCCTTTATCTCTGGTCGAAGGGACCTGAATGAAACTGAAGGTAGTGTTGAAGGTGGCAATGTCTTCTGCAATCTGAGACAGGACCTCCTTGGTACCCATAATCCCTCTCTCAAATCTGCACAGAGAACACCTGCTTTTGCTTTGGTTTTATTTTCTAGCTGCTTCACTTTGACAATTTTATCCTTTCTATCACTCCTTTTTTCTTCTCTATTCACATGAATCAAGGCTTTCATAGTGATTCTTCCCTTTTAGTATGGTAGTCAAAAATTCACTGACCCCATGCACACTTTAAAATTTGGCCCGGCTTCATAAGGATGACCCAACCGTGAGGGTTTTATCAGGAAATCTAAAATTGCCATAATAACCAGGATTAAATATTTACTGCAGAGATTTGCATAATATGGAAGTAGGGTGTAGATGAGTGCACAGCTCTATGGAAAGGATTATGTCCTGCCTGGGGTTCCTAATGTCACTGTCACAAAGTGGGACTCACAGATCGTTAAAAATTAGATTAAATAAATGAACAAATCATAAATAAGCATGGTAGAAAGGAGAGCATGGATGAGCTATAGCCCAGGAGGGAAAAGTGCAATTTGCAGTCAGCTTCCATCACTTCCAAATTCTTAGAAGAGATGACCTCACAGAGAAAATGGCTTCGTGCACAATTACACTGGACACACCTCTGACCTGGATGTAGATTCCAGAATGGCAGACAGTGTTGACTACTCCAGGAGAGCCAGGAGACCTAATGTGAGCTACACTGGCCCTGGTGACCACTCCTTCAGATCCTAGTAGCTACTGTTTCTGTTCTACCATCCAAGTCCCATGGACCTAGAGGTCATCAACGGAATTCTGGGAAATGTATTTCTGGCTCAGCAAAGAGGGAAAGCCTGAAACCACATTAGTGCAGACCTCAATGCCTGCCAAAGTTACTGCTGCTCATAATGTCCACTCAAGAAACACTTCTCAGCACCTGATTGTAATCTGAACAAGAATCTTGGCTAATTCTGACCATCTGAAGCTGCAAAAGCCCTTCTCGAAATATCTGTTCTCTTCTTACCACATTAATCACTAATTCTAGCCCTGGAATTTCTCCACCCACAGCAGAAGAGGGATGAGTGAAAATCAAACTCATGAGCTAAGTCAATAAAATCAAAGGGCAGATTCATCTTGGTTTTAGTTCAATACATAAAACTGGAATCTGTGAACAAAAATCAGCTTCTCTAGTAGAGTCAGATATGTACCAACTGGCGGGGAACTTGGCCACATAAAACTACTAAAAGACAAATTGAAGATGGGAGGGGGAAGGGAGGTGGAGGAACCAAGAAATTCATTAAATTCACTAGGAAAAGCAGCATTTCAGTTGCATACCAAAAAAAAAAATATTCAAGATGGCAAGTAATGACTCACAACTAAACTTACTCAGGATACTAGGATTTGAGGATTGAGGTTCAAAGCCAGCCTGAACAGAAGAGTTCATGAGACTCTTATTTCCAATTAACCAGCAAAAGCCAGAAGTAGAACTGTGTCTCAAGTGGTAGAGCACCAGCCTTTAGTAGAAAAATCTGAGGGCCAGCACCAAGGCCCTGAGTTCAGTATTTTGAAAACAAATAATTGGGTGAAAATGGCCAAAAAAAATGACATTCAGTGGCCCCAATCCCAGAAGCCATTGAGGTCTTTGCATAGAATTCTGATCTAATATATTTTGACAAGTGGAAACATAGAGTTGTTTGTTTATCTTGATTAAGGCTTAGGATACAGAAGAATGACGTGATTACCACAGGTTCTCAGACAGATGAATCATGAAAATAACTTAATCTATACTAGAAAGTTTAAGGAAAAAATTATCTGTTTGCAGGTGAAAGTTCAGAATGGAATTGTGAGACTCAATTTTGATATTGATTGATTACTGGTGTCAGCAGCACCCTTGCTTCTTTAGGCAAGATGAAATGAGTACATTTGCAGAGGTTGCCGCATATGGAATACCTGATGGAACCTGTTTGTGTCAACAAGCAATGCCCTGTGGCTCTAAGGAACATAGTGTGCATGATTTGCCCCTATGGGCATGAACGCTCATATAGTTGGTTGTCATCTCATTGGCACGGCATTTTTTTTCTTGCCATTTCATCTGTAGTTGACATGGCATTCTTGAATGTAACCCAGTGGCATCATTCTAAATGGTGTTCATGCAAATAGATTTTGGACACAGATGTTGGACGATAGCTATCCAAGAAAATTTCTTCCCTGTGGGCTTCACTATCTGTCCTCTTGGAGGAAATCATAGCACTTGCATGAAGAGGGAGAATCTGCAAACATGTTTTCTAACTCATGCTTTTCTCCAGGATAGAAGGCCACAGATTCACAGCCCCAGGAAAGAGTTTTACACATTCTTCCCAGGAGATTCGCAAGAGGCTTAGATGAAAGAACTTTAGCTACATTGTAAATCTCTGCAAATAAGAAGACACATAAGCATACATACAGACATATATGAGTATACATACCTGGCACTGCAAGATTTACTTCCAGGCAGAATTTCAGCTTGTCAGATGCTTCAGGGATGTGCCCTTTGATCTTAATACTCATTCTTCTCCAGATTCCCCTTCTCAAGTCCTTGGCAGGCACTCGCTGCTTTTCTACAATGAAGCACCAAGCCCACATGGATGGAGATGTGCTGATGGCTGGATATTTCCCTCTCTACACTTAAGGAACAGATGGCAGTAACAGTGATGCTTCCAGGAAAGAAGACAATAAGCCGTAAGTAACTTATGATTTTATTTTCATTTATTGTTTTGTTTTCAGGATTGGCAGTGGCTGAAGGAACTTGTGTGTGCAAAGCAATATCCTCTGTCTACTCTACCTTGTTCTCCCATCATTAGTGTACCAGAAACAGCTCACTTTCATCATTCTATTTTACAAGTACTCCTGGGTGATTTTCTCCCTATCAGTAGAAGACTTTTGTTTCATGCAGTGTACCTTCTCCTTTCCAGGGGTGTAAGTTGTTCACTTTATTCAAACATCCCTGTATCTCTTGCATCCCAGCTATCATGGCTGATAATGAAGGGATATTATTAGACACAACCTGTGTTAGTGGCATGAATTCTGTACCAAAGCTTACATAAACCTTTCCTTCCCAACTGGCAGTGCCTGAAATTTTTTTCTTTTGTGACACATATTTTGAGGAAATTGATTGAAATTATTATTGTAGTCTGGTGGTTCTTGATTGTAATCCTATCTAAGCAAAAGGCGGATATCTGTGTTGTGGGTTGAAGCCAACCTGGACAGAAACTTCCTTGATTGCCAATTACCCAGCCAAAAGCTGGAAGTGGGGCTTTGGCTCAAGTAGCAGAGTGCTATCCTTGAGCCAAAAAGTACTATTAGAGTGTCCAGGCTTTGTTTTCAAACCCCAAGACACACACATATACTCACAGACACACACACACTCTCTCTCTCTCTCTTTGTCTCTCTATCTCTCTCACTGTGGACAAGAAGTTACTAAATCATTATTTCATGTCAGATATGGTCCACAATCCAAGTATTACCTCATGTACAATAACTGCAATGTTTTAACCTATTCCCTGGCAAAAAACAAGCAAGTATTCAATCCATCAAAGTCATAGGTTTTTAATTACTCCTCCTAAATTTCTATGCTCATTATTTAGGTTCAACTTAAAAAACTACCAGTTTGTTTTAGCCTTGGCTTTTGCTATTGAAGGAATCAAAACAAATTCTCATCTTTTACACAACTTGACTCTGGGATTTGATATCTATGATGTGCAATTTGGACATTGGCTAGCATTTAAAAATCCCTCCATTTGCCTCTTTGGGAAGTACAAGAGTCCAAACTACTCCTGTATGAAAGAGAGCAAGTTCATAGCAGTGCTGACAGGACCATCAGGATTAAGGTCTGCCCAGATTGGAATGTTGCTAGGCCTCTACAGTTTCCCACAGGTGAGGGTGGGAAAGTGAGCGGATATTAAATAAATGTCTAATTTAGTGCCATTTCACATGAGAGAAAAGAATGATAGGAAGATACTAGATTTATGAGCATATTGAATTTTGTGATATCCAAAAAAAATAGAGTTCAAAATGATTGGATATTTATAGTCCCATGTGTAGAAAAGAGGATAGAAAAGTTAGAGCAAAAAATCCCTAAGTGATTCTTTTTAAAACAAGAAATAGGAAATGATTTTAAAGTGTGGAGATATGATGACCAGTGTGCTGGTAGTTCATGCCTCTAATCCCAATAACTCAAGAAATGTTTATCTCCATTTAGTCAGCCCAAAGCAGTCAGCAAATGTGTGGTTCCATTGGCAGAGTGCTAGCCTTGAGAGGAAAAAGTTAAGTTAATGCATGAAGCCCTGAGTTCATTGCGCTCAACTGGCTAGCTTGCACATGCACAAACACACACTCGTGCAAGTTTTTATGTTGAATAAAGTCAGAAAGAAAGAAGACATGTGTTCTCTCCTATATGAAAGTTATATCTAAAACATGACCATGAATTATGAAATAAGCATGAAATACATACAAAGCCTTTTGTGTATGTGCATGAACCATCTGGCTAGTTTATGCTACATATAGGAATTTAAGTCCATGATGTATTGTCTGACCAAATAACTGACAGTATAAAAATAAAAGAACAGTAGAAAGCTGAAGCCTATCCTGTCTGAGGGTGATAGATATTAAAGGTATCTGAAAAAGAGCAGAAGAATGGGGAATAGAAGTAGATGGGTGGGAAAATACAAGATAATAGTCAATATACGTATGTAAAAACGGACTTAGGAAAGTTGGAATGAATGTGGTTGCTAGAGATAGGAGTTATAGATAGAAATAATGACAGAGATCAAAGGCATTGTATGAGTACATTTCACAACTATTAAAACCAATGAAAATGTTTAAATGAGAAAATGACTTTCCTTTAATTTAACTGGTTTACTTAATATACTTAATGATAGTGATTGTGATAGATGGTAATATTCTCCTTCATGGGCTGTCCAATTTTGATTTTTTTCAGCTTACCTTTGGGCCTCTTAATTAAGGCCTGAGAGACCATTACAAGTTCCCTGCTCTGTATCAGATGGCCCAGAAAGACTCATCAATAGCTAGTGCCATGGTCTCCTTACTGATTCACTTCAACTGGAACTGGATGGATCTGTTTACCATAGAAGATGAGAAAGGTTTGTGCATTGAAAAAAGAAATGGCCAAGAACAGAGTTTGTATAGCCTTTGAGCTAGCTATTCCAACCCATGGTGTATCATACATACTCAAGGTCATGTCCCTTTATAACCAGATTAATAAATCCTCAGCAAATGTTGTTCTCATATTCGGTGATGATGAATCTCTACTAGATTTAATGAGGTGTGTTGAGCAACTATTAATAAAAAGCAAAGTTTGTATCCTGAACTCACATTGGGATTTAACCATCAGAAAGAGATATTTCATGCTTGGCTCATCCCATGTACCACTCATTTTCTCACAACGTCACCCAGCTATTTCTGGATTTACAGATTTTGTCAAGGCAGCTAACCCTTCCATATACCCAGAAGACTTTTTCCTTGCTCGGTTGTGGTTTCTGTCTTTTAATTGCTCAGATTCTGAGTCTGACTGTGTAACATGGGAGAACTGTCCTCATGAGGCCTCCTTGGATTGGTTGCCTCGGCACATTTTGACATAACTATGTCTGGAGACAGTTACAATGTGTACAACGCTGTGTATGCTGTGGCCCATGCTCTCCATGAGATGCTTCTTTATCAGTCAGAAGTACAACAATGGGAAACAGGAAATGGAGAGTCCATTCCACCTCACAGGTAAGGCCTTCTGTTTCTGATGGCACACACTGTCAGAACAGTCAATTTGTACAGCATTTTATTACCACTTGAAATTAAATATTTTAGTTATGTTCCCCAAATTAAAGTAATTATAGTTCTGTAAATGTCTGTGAGGTTTTCTAGAGATGGGTTCCTGTGCTCTTAAGGAAAGCAGGCCAGTAACAAGCAATAAATTAATTCCGCATTTCCATACATTCTTCTACTTATTAATAACCTGAACATTCACACAGATGTTTGGTAAGTTATTAACACCTTTTCCATATGAGTTTCTAAGCATGACCTGCTGAGCAAAAGTATTTTTATTTTTAAGAAGTGACCTAGTTTCATTCTCCTTTAGATACTAAAACTTGTACAAGATCAAACTATAACTATAGGCACTAATAGAATTCATTCATGTGGAAAACTCTAACTAGACATCTGAGAATTTCTGCATTTATGATTATTTAAATGAAATAGGTTTCTCTTGAAAAGAGGACTTGTAGCATTTTGCTGAGTGACCAGCATTCAGGAAAATTATTTTTATTCCTACAAAAATTTTCTTCTGGAGTGGTTCATCAAGTGTATGTGCTTTTCTTGAATTTGAATCAGAGATTAAAGACACTCAGGAGCTTTTCTTAATTCTTAATTCTAATTTTCTTAATTTCTGTCTAACCACTGGGATGTACTTCACCATAAGATGATGTATCTCTTGTAGCTGCGCCCTTTTCTGAAGAACACCCAATTTCAGAATCCTGCTGGAGCTCAGGTGATTTTAGATGACAGAAGCAAATTGGAGGCAGAGTATGACATTGGGAACATTTGGAATTTTCCAGAAGGTCTTGATCTTGAGATGAAAATAGGAAAGTTTTCTCCATTTGCTCTACATGATCAACTGTCTTTATCTGAAGATATGGTAGAGTGTGCCATAGGAACTACAGAGGTGAATTGGATTTAATTCTAATGATTTTAAGAACAAATACGTAAGAAAAATTCACAGTTAAAATGTATACCTGATTGAATGCCAGCAACTGTCTCCTGTAACACTAGCTACTCAGTTATGAATATCCTGATTCGAAGTCAGGCCAAGAAGGAACTCCTGTGAGATTGTTTTCTTCATTTAACCACTGCAAAAGAGATCCTGGGTGCTGGCTGATGCTTCTCATCCTATCTCCTTGGGAGATTGACATCCTCAGTTCTCAGATTAAAGCTCATTTTAGAGCCCCGCCAGGCAAGAAATCTGTGAGACTCTATGTCATTAAACTAACAAAAACTAAGCTGGAGCTGTGGATCAAGCGGTCCATTACTCATCTTGAATAAAAGCAACTCAAGACACTGAGTTCAAGTTCCAGGATCAGCATCATCCAAGCAAAATTCAGCTTGTTTCTAAATGTTAATTTTGAACATTGTCATAAAATACAAATTGCACATTTCTTAGCAGGATTCTAACACCGATAAAGTATCTAAGGAATGGCTTCGTGTGTTTGAAAGGTTTATTTGGTTCTGTTCTCTGGTTGTTTCATTTAATGATTAGTTGAGCTGTTACTTAGGTATCTTTCATGAGAGTAATCATTGAATGAGGTAGCATATAATCCTTTTGTGAATCTAAGTTGTTCAAATAATGGAACTTTTGCAATGTTAGGAAAAGTGTAAACAGTTTCTGACACATGTCTGATTTTCCTCAGCCTGTTCATTCTGTCTGCAGTGAGAGCTGTGGTCTTGGATTCAGGAAATCTCCTCAGGAGGGAAAGGCTACCTGCTGCTTTGATTGCACTCCTTGCACAGAGACTGAGCTGGCCAATGGGATAGATAAGTTCACAGTGAAGGGAGAAATACTTCGTTCTCTCCTAGTGCCCCACAAACTATGCAAAGCACTACAAAAGTTGTGTATTGGGGTTGCAGTCAAAGTCCTCCTTCATTCACTTAGTAGTAATTTAATTGCAACAATGGATGATGCTGCTTCCTGAAAAAAAAAAAAAACTAAACTAAAAGAAATCATGTGCTATGAATTGTGTAGGAATTACTTTTTCTAGTATATTGTATCATATGAGGTGCAAAATCCTTTTAAGAATGTGGTCTACAACTTTCTCAAATTTGCTTTTACATTATAAAGATAACACAAATTTGTATTTCCTAGTGTCCAGAACTGTTTTTGAAACAGAGTAAGTGCTCTGGTTTGGTACACGTGTTGTGCATGGCATGACTCTGTAACTTCAAAGAATGATTATATTCTCTGTTCCCTTGTGCTTTACAGGTGAGTAGGAGAAGAACTGATCACAATTACAAGGAAAGACCACAGTGCTCCTAGCTACATTGCACAAAGACATGCTGCAGGGCTAGATCTCCAGCAGGAAGTAAACGTGAAGGATGGCACAGGAACACACACCGGGAGGACAAGCTTGAAGCAGGTCTCATTTATTGTTGCGCAGATCAGGAATTATATAGCCCCCAGCAACCCCCACCTCCTGAGTCCTACCCAGCCAATCACCTAGTGGGGAGTTGATGTAAGGCACTAATGGTGAGCACCTATTGGTCCCCCGGGGGAGTGTGGGGAGCGTGGGCAAATCGTGGCTAGCAAGCCAGGCAGACGTGCCTGTGGGCTATGTCCCCAAGAGCAGGAAGTGTGCTTCTACTGCTACTCCAGCTTGCTCAACCAGACCTGACCAACTCTACCCACAAATTCCTCCTTTTCTTTTAAAAGGACCATCATATGGTGACCCGTTGTTGGAGGCGTTTCTGCCAGGAATGCAGGCACTTAATAATTCCCAGAAGAATAAGCCCTAATAGCACAAGGCCTCCCCAGATAACCACAGAGGATGTTGAAAGCCATTGCTGTAGCTTTTTAAGCACATCTTCTAAAAAGAAGGCAGCAGGAATAAGCTGTATAGTGGTCTGATTTAGGTGGGTAATAGCATGCAGCAAACATTGGGTAAAGTTTAAGTACTTAAGGGACCAAGGGCCTTGGATGTATTCACTAAGTTCAGTGACATTGGGCACGGGAGTGGAAAGATGACAGACAGAAGTAGTCATAGCATTGCACAGTCCTCCTTGTTGCAGTAGAAAAAATGTAATCTGTTCTTGGAGCAAGTCTATTTGTTGTTGGAGCAGAAAAAGGCCTCCTTTAAGATCATTTCAACCTGCAGATGCTGCAGCTCTATGGACGAAAGCTGAGGGATGAGCTGGTTTATCTGATGCATGGTGGACACGCTCTGGGACAATGATATAGCGATGGTGGTAGCGGAAGCCATTGAAGCGATGATTGCCAACACGATCGTGATTATCAATCCTATTGCTCTCCTAGGGCACAGATGAATCAGTTGAACCTGGGAAAACTGAGAGTCGTTAGTAGCCAAAACAATAAATGGGGGAACATGTACCAAGTCTGCAAAAGGATATGTGTCATTTGGTTGCCAGTGATTACTGAGGGTGCAGGTGTCAGAAGAGTTGTCTCCTAGACAAAAAAAGAACGGGGCTCTAACTACTACCATCCCTGACGTTTGGTCACACACAGAGCAGTTGCAGTGACGAGTGTTGGCCAATAGAAAAGGAGATAGGTCCAGGCAGGAATGTGATGAACAAACGATTGGCATTGGCATGGGGGGGGGGGGGTCCTAAGTCCCCCAACCGCCCTCCTGAAGAGTTATAAAAGTCTTTTAGATTTTTAGGTTTGGGATTCTCCTCAGACCAGTTGTATATAGCTGGGCGTAGGGACGAAGTGTCTGGAAAGATACAAGCAAATCCTCTCCCCTGTGCCATTAGGGAAGCAGGGCCCTCCCATTTTCTTGTGATGGGGTCCCTCCATCTGACCATGGGGACCAGAGTAGGTGCCTTCAGGAGACCCCAATACAAGGCTGTCGGGGACCCATGCGTGGTATATGCAAATGTCAATTTTTTTTTTAACCATGAGACAATAGTTTAATTGTGTTTGGGGGTCTTTGAGTCCTAGCCCCTCCATTTCCCCCTTTTCTTTTAAAAGGAGGGTCTTGATTTCCTTGTGACTGCGTTCAACAATAGCTTAGCATTGTGGGTTATATGGGATACCTGTGTGGTGTGTAATGTTCCAAAGGACACAAAATTCATGAAACTGTCTGGATGTGTAAGCAGGGCCATTGTCTGTTTTAAGGGTACAAGGAATGCCCATAATTGTAATGGCATGTAAAAGTGATTTGATGGCATACTTTTTTGTTTTACCAGTTAGGGCTAAGGCTGTTGTAAAGCCTGAGAATGTATCTATGCACACATGGACGTATTTTTGCCTGGAAAATTGGGAAACATGGGTTATGTCCATTTTCCATGTGCCATTGGGCCTAAGGCCTTGCGGATTTGTTCCCATGGGTTGTAGTGGTCCTAAGGGTAAGAGAGGCGCACAGGAGAAGCAGGACTGAATCATGTGTTTGCATTGTTGGTCCATTAAATCAGGAAATAACTGTTTGATAGTGGTTGCTGATAAGTGGAAGCGACCATGCAATGCTCAGGCGTGGTCCATAGATGTATTGGTGAGTAACACGGCTGGGGTGACAGCATTGTTAATAGCCTCGTTACCAGCAGCTAGGGGTCCAGGGAGGTTAGTATGAGATCTAATGTATTGAATGTACCAGGGTTGGGCACGATTGTCTAGCAAAGTCTGAATTTTGAACATTATTTGTGTTACATCATGACCATCATCCCTTAATAAGGCTCCAGGAAGAATGGCAACAGTTTGTACAGCATATAGACTATCAGAAAAAATATTAAGAGGTTTATTGGGAAAGGATGCAAGGGTAAGTAATATGGCTAATAATTCAGCAGTTTGAACGGACAGGGAATGCTTTTGAAGCACATATTTTTTAGCATCAGCATTATAAAATCCATAAACAGTTTTGCTAGCATCGGTAAAAAGCACAACAGCCTGAGGGATGGGTTTCCATTTTGGATGGGAAGGGTACCGCCACAAAAGTGGCAGCTCTTGGGTATCTCTTAACACAGGGTTTTTGGGCATGTGATTATCAATGCTAAAATAGTAGTGGATGACCTGTAAGGCTAATTCCTCTTCAGTTGTCAGGAAATTAAAGATGGTCTTTCCTATGGGCCAGATAAGATGGTCTGGGAATCTGCCATAAGTTTGACGGCAGCGTTCTGCACCCTTTATGGCTAAATTGCATAGCATGGTAATGGGCATGCTAATTTTTGGTAACTGGGAAGTGGCTAGATGTATCCATTGTAATATACAATGGGTTGTGTTAAGGCCATTATTATTTATTATAATTAGGGTGATTTCTTGAGTGACATCTAAAAACACCAAGGGGGTCGACCATAATCGGTCAGCAACCTGTTGTAGAACTTGCTTGGCATCGGGGGAAAGTACACGAAGAGAACTTGGTTCCGAGGGTCCCTGAAGTAACTAAAACAAAGGCTCAAGTTTCTGGGTAGGGAGACGCATAAAGTCACTCACCCAATTGATATGCCTACATAATTGTTGTAGTTCAGTTAAAGTATATTGGGGCTTAATAACAATACTAGGCCAATTTGGGGTAATTGTTTGATCTAAATGGTATCCAAGATATGCATAAGGGGCTTTCATTTGAATTTTCTCAGGGGCAATATGGAGGCCCAGCATTGCAAGGTTTTTCTTGAGTTGCGTTAGGCAGGCTTGCATGGTGGCAACATCTTTATGTGCCAACAGAATGTTATCCATATAACGGACACAAAAGCACTTAGAAAGTAAAGGCATGATAGCATGGGCAACATACATCTGACATAGAGTAGGGCTATGTTTCATTCCTTGAGGGAGAACTTTCCATTGATATCAGTGAGTGGGTAGCTGACATTTAGGTTCCCACACCGAGAAGGCATAATATTCTTTATCATCAGGGTGTAAGGGGATAGAAAAGAAGCAGTCCTTAATATCAATAATGGCAACATGCCAGCCTTTGGGTATTGCAGAAGGGTGTGGGAGTCCAGGTTGGAGTGTTCCCATCTTTTTCAAATGACTATTAATGATACGTAGGTCATGGAGGAGTCTCCATTTCCCTTGAGCTCTTTTTTGGATAACAAAATAGGGGAATTATGGGGGCTGGTGCTCTGAGTCACAAGATGGCCGAAGTTGTTGATCCTCCTCCATCTTGCTGGCATTGTCTGCTGTGCCACAAGAAGACGGAAGTACTTGATCAGCTCTGCCATTTTCTACTTGTTCTGCCTCCTCCTGCAGTGAGGCGTTGAATGCCTGCAACGTTACTCCCTCCTCTCACCCCGACAGACAGGCTTGAATTGCTACTACAATAGGATAAATAGACAAGGGCAGCTCAGTGCTTTCGCAGACTTCTTTTTTACGAGCTGCTTGAAGTACATGGGTCCAGCTATCTGGATCCCAAATGGCCCTGGAGTCAATCCAGGGGCACAATGCACTTACTATTTCCCATATCAAACTAGCTTCTTTTTCTGATACGTTTATCCACCTACTCTGAAGCAGGGCAACAAGTGCTTGAGACTGAGGATCCCGCACTGTGGGGGGAAGGTTGCCCATGGAGGCGCTTACCTTGCACTAGACCATCCGTCTGCCTAAAACACTCAAGCCCCACATTGGGCGCCACTTGCAGGGCTAGATCTCCGGCAGGAGGTAAGCGTGAACGATGTGCACAGGAACACATGCCGGGAGGACAAGCTTGAAGCAGGTCTCGTTTATTGTTGCACAGATCAGGAATTATATAGTCCCCAGCAACCCCCACCTCCTGAGTCCTGCCCAGCCAATCACCTAGTGGGGAGTTGATGTAAGGCACTAGTGGCGGGCACCTATTAGTTCCCTGGTGGAGTGAGGGGAGCGTGGACAGATCGTGGCCGGCAAGCCGGGCAGACGTGCCTGTGGGCTATGTCCGCAAGAGCAGGAAGTATGCTTCTACTGATACTCCAGCTCGCTGAACCAGACCTGACCTGCTCTACTCACAACAAACAGAAAAATTCAAGGTCCCCTAGTCATTTTAAATAACAACATTGAGTTGAACACAAGAATCTGAATATTATTATGGAAGCATGAAGAGATGTATAAAGTGATTGTTAGGACATTAGGAATACCAAGAAACAATATGAATATAGTATTCATTGCAAATAACAAGTTTAAACTAGACTTCTGGAAACAAGTGTAGGAACATGATGAAGTTACAAAAAACAATGCTAAACTTGATCAAATGAAGATTATGCTAGTCATTTTGGTGTATAAGAATTTTTTTCTAGGTAGGGATTTCCTAAATTCCTTGTAAGTAGTGAAAAGGGAATAATGGTAACTTGTCTTTCTCATCAGATATGGAGCATTGTGTAAAGTGTCCAGATCACCAATATGCCAACACAGAGAGAAACAAGTGCCTCCTAAGAGCTGCAAGTTTCCTGGCTTATGGAGAGCCCTTGGGGGTGGCTTTGGCGTGTATGGCTCTTGGTTTATCGACACTCACAGCAATTGTTCTTGGGGGTCTTTGTGAAACATCACAACACCCCCATTGTCAAGGGTAATAATCAGGCTCTCAGCTACATCCTGCTCATTTCCCTCATCTTCTGTTTTCTCTGTTCCTTGCTGTTTACTGGCTGTCCCAACACAGTCACCTGCATTCTACAGCAAACCATATTTGGAGTTGCATTTACGGTAGCTGTTTCTGCTGTATTGGCCAAAACTGCAACTGTGATTCTGGCCTTCAAGGTCACTTCTCCAGGGAGAAGAATGAGGTGGCTGCTGGTATCAAGGGCTCCTAACTTCATCATTCCCATCTGCACTCTGATCCAAGTGACTTTCTGTGGACTCTGGCTGGGTACCTCTCCTCCCTTCATTGACACAGACACACACTGTAAACATGGACACATAATCATCCTGTGTAACAAGGGCTCCCTCAGTGCTTTCTACTGCATCTTGGGATACCTGGGCTCCCTGGCCCTAGCCAGCTTCACTATGGCTTTCTGGCCAGGAACCTGCCTGACACCTTCAATGAAGCCAATTTTCTGACCTTCAGCATGCTGGTGTTCTGCAGTGTGTGGCTCACATTCCTGCCTGTCTACCACAGTGCTGAGGGCAAGGTCATGGTGGCTGTGGTGGTTTTCTCCATCTTGGCCTCCAGTACAGGGCTCCTGGGCTGCATTTTTGCCCCCAAGTGCTACATCATCTTGTTATGGACAGACGGAAATTGTCTGCATGGCTTCATGGATAAGACACATTGAAGTCAAAGTAAGCATTGTTAAGACTAAACTCATATATTTGATTATTACATAAAATTTCTGAACTAAATCTATAGTAATTTTCCAGTCTTATGTTTGTTTATATTATGGAAATGTTACTTCAGCGAATAAGGGTGTATTGATTACATTTTTCTTGTAAATTTTTCATTGCTTCTATTTAATATGTACTTAATCTTTATTCCAATCTTCAGTGTCCAATATTTGAGCTAAGTCCTAGGTGAAGGGCTAAGTGTACACATAATGAGACTTAACACTGGTAAATTCTCTTCTTCAGCTACATCCATCCCAGAAGCATATTCAGGCACCCAGAAGGGAAGCAGCAGTATATTACCCAAATAGGTTCAAGAAATCACATAGGGGAAGAGGAGGTCTTTCATCTCAGAGGATAAAATCCTAGGTGATGATTTTTTTTTTTTTTTCCGGCCAGTCCTGGGCATTGGACTCAGGGCCCGAGCACGTCCCTGGCTTCTTCCCGCTCAAGGCTATCACTCTGGCCACTTGAGCCACAGCGCCGCTTCTGGCCGTTTTCTGTATATGTGGTGCTGGGGAATCGAACCTAGGGCCTCGTGTATCTGAGGCAGGCACTCTTGCCACTAGGCTATATCCCCAGCCCCTAGGTGATGATTCTTGAGAGGAGTTTTACTGTGACTACAATGAGGGGAAAAGCTAAAAAGAACAGCAGAGAGAAAAGGAGATGGGGGAGGGGAATGAAAAAGTGGAGAGAGTGGAGTATGAAAGAGGGACATGCAGAGATGTCAGAGACAGAGGGACATGGGATTCAATGTATTGTTACTCTGGGTATGCACAGAAGGCAGATTGTTGACAATAAATGTTTAGGAATTTTATTTTTACTAGCCAGATGTTATTTCTTTCAGTTTCTTTTTTTTATTATTATTGTAAAGGTGATGTACAGAGGAATTGCAATTACAAACATCATAGAAATATTACATTTCTTTTTGGACAATGTCACCCCATGCATCTCTCTGTCCCAGGTTTTCCTTCCCAGCCCCACCCACAATTTTTATCCTTCCTTTTCAACACAGTGTCAAGCGAGTACCAATGCTTCATTTGTGTACCGTTGTAACCTCCATTTCTGTGCCCCCACTTACACTCCTAAATACAATAAATGAATGAACAAGACCAAAGGGAATGAAAACAAATATAACAACCATGAAAAACAAACCATTGTTTCCCTTTTCTTGAATTCGTTACAGTAAATAGCAATTTCTATGATAGGATGCACATAGCTATTGTTCCTTTTTGTTCCTCTCCTAAGACTATGTTCCATTGCTCACTCTGTTGGAATGCCTAGAGACAAAATGTATTGGGCTCATCCTTTAATGTTTTAGTGTCAATCTTGCAACTTGACTTCAGGACCTGTTTAATGTCCCTGAGCTTTCTTTTTTTAATAATTTGCTCATGGCTAGTACTCTACTACTTGAGCCACACATCCACTTCAGACTTCTTGGTGATTGATGAGATAAGAGTCTCACAGACTATTATGACCATTCTGGCTTTGAACCAAAATCCTCAGATCTCAGTCTCCTGAGAAAAGATAGGATTGGAGGCATGAGTCACTGGTGCCTGGCTATTTCTTCCTGTTTTTATCCATGCCCCAGAAGATTATGTGCTGCCTCAAAGTGTTGCTAAATATGATAGATCAGCCATAGCTTTTAATTTAGTTCCAGTAGAATATCACACTCTTTTTGCTAGGTGACAGAGAGCTGTCCAAAGTCTGCATTTTCAATAGCACAGGTTTTATTTTGTTAAATTTTAAGTCTTCGTAAGCTGCCAGTATTGTATGAGTTTGAGCAAAGCTTTTCAAACTTTGTATAAATACATTATTTCTTTAATCAATGAATAGAATATTCTTGTTTTATTTTTATTTCCTAAGCAATTAATGACTCAGAGATGGGGGAGTTTTATATAGAGTTTATTCAACTTTTGGGGGGAATTTTGTTTTTATTCATTTCAAAATAAATTGCATTATTTATGTTGGTGAATTGGAATAAATTAAGGAAATGCAGAGATTTTGATGATATTGGTTTGTGAATACTGCTCTAGTGGAGACTTTACACAGTATCCCAAATCTCATGTACACATATTACCATGTCCTTGTGTAAAATGAAAAATGTTATTTGTTCAATGTAAAAGCACGAAATCTAATTCCATTCTGTTCTTGACAGTCTTGAAGTCTCATGATTATTTTGCTACTAGGTCACCTCAATCTTATCATTTTATGGGTCTCTTAGATCACAACATCTGATTTACACTTGCTTCTTCTAAAGGACCTCTTTTGATTTACCATATATAGCCCCACATCACATGGTAACATCTACTCAGATGCTTTAAAGAAATATGTTGAGGATAAATCACAAAGCATTATGGTAAACAATATATAGGGGGGAAAACCAGACTATCCTTTTCAGCCCTCTATTTGGAAATAGCTGATTCTCCCATTAGAATAGAGGATACAATGCGGAGCCTCGCATCCAGGGAAGAACACAATCTGGAAGAGATCACAAAGGAAAATGACAACGAGTTCAAACATTTCAAAGTAGACCCAGTGAGGATGGAAAGCAGTGAGTCTTCTTTAGCTTACAAAAGGAAGTAACTGTACCTGGCTCCTCAGAACATGAGTACAATTTCAAAGGAAGATAATTAGCTGTTTTCCTCCTCATTCTCCCTGTCTCTAGAAAAAAATCAAGGAACTGATTGGAAGAAAATCACTTCAAATAACTTTTAAATCGCTAGGCCAAAAGCTGAATTGAGTTAGAAATGTAGAGAGGTCCATGGCACACTGGCCTCGTAGAATATTATCAGAGGACAGGATTATTTCTATTTGGTTCTGTGTGTGTGTGTGTGTGTGTGTGTGTGTCCTTCCCTAACAGTCTACCTATACAGCTATAGTATATATAGTATATAGATGTATATATGTATTTTGTACATACATATACTTGTATGTATTCACGTGTATATGTGTGCATACATATGTACACACACATATATATGTGTGTATGTATATGTATATGTATATATATATGTATATGCTAACAGGTTAGGTCCACCAAAGAATATTGGCCCTTTTGTTTGTTTTCTCTCCATCTATAACCAGATATAGACCCCCCCCCTCCCCTTCGTTCCCTCTGCATTCAAGAATGCACGTGGTCTTCCACCAGTACCTGTATCCAAGGCAACAGGTCACCACCCACCTGCATGACAGTGGAGGTCATCTAGGCTCTGAGATCAATTCCTGCTCCTCTGAGGTCACTCCCTCATTCACTTCAGTCATGCTTCATTTCCTTCCCTTATGGAATCTCACTCCATAAGTAGTCAAGCAGCTATGTGCTAGGCCCTACTCTAGAGTAGAGCTCAGAAGTTTGGCCTTCCCAAATAAACTATTTTCTGCCTGAACTACATGGCTGTCTATTTTCACCAACCATATATAAATATATATACCCCTATGCATGTGTGTATATATACACATACATATATTCTCTTTCTCTCTATATATATGTATACATATGTGTGTTGTGTTTTTGTTTTGTCACAACTAATCTCTCTCTCTATATATATATACATATGGAGAGAGAGCCCTAGCCTAGTTTGGGTGTGTGTATGTGTGTGTGCATGTGTCTATGCTCAGTGCCTGGAGCAATACCATCACATGCTTATTTGATGTAATGTGTAAGGACAACCAGCTCCTTTCCAGATAATCCTCTGTGGCTAGAGTC
Source organism: Perognathus longimembris pacificus (assembly GCF_023159225.1). Taxonomy (NCBI): domain Eukaryota; kingdom Metazoa; phylum Chordata; class Mammalia; order Rodentia; family Heteromyidae; genus Perognathus; species Perognathus longimembris. The sequence continues at coordinate 49,937,989 of NC_063178.1, read as the reverse complement.
CCTCCTTTCAGAATCCTTGCTCTGTCTATATCTATGTTAAGGCTGTTCCTTCCAGAAAGAATCTGGTACTCTCTTCATGAATAAGACTTCTTTATTTCAGGCACATAGTAATTGCGCCTTTGTGGTCCTCTTATCTAGAATCCTGTATTGTTTATCATGTTGAAATGTATTTTTTTGACTTTTACCATCCAGTATATTTAATTGTAAATTTACAGGCATATTGTAGTTACAACAAATGAGGGAAGTCATGCAACCTGGGATTTACTTGGGTCTGGCTTATTTGCTTAATATCTATTTTTCCAAGTCCTCCCATTTCCTCCCAAAAGGTACAATATCTTTCTTTGTGATGGAAGTGTAGAATTCCATTGCATACATATGCTACATTTTCTTGGTCTATTCATCCACTGAAGTCCTGGAAGCAATGGCTGGCTGCAGAGGCTCTTCTTGTTTATGAGTGAGCTACGATCCTTCTGGCTGCAAAGGTCCCACATGAGGACACAGGTTCCCAAGGAATGTGCTCATTGAATGGCTCCACTCACAGAGTTTCATTCTCTGTGATCATACTTGCACCCATCTTCTACTAAATACTATGTCCAGGAAGGCTTAAGCTGCAAATGACCTTGGGGTTTTCTTTTACATTGTTTTTCAAGCCCCAAAATATTAAAGAGCTAAAGCTTAAGATAAAGGACTACAGCACAAAGAACAACAACAAAAAATTTTTGTACAGGCAGCAAATAAAAGCAAGAATTGGCAAAGGGGATTATATCAAATTAAAACCTTTGGCATAAGAAGTAAAGAGCAAACATACAATATATGGCCTACAGATTTTGCATATTAAATACATGGTAAGGGATTAATAACCAGAAAATGCTGGAAGCACAGAAACCTAAATTCCTATGGGATAAAGTGGACAACTGACTAATTGGAAAATAAACTTAAAGACATTTCTCATAACCAGAAGTATACATGGCTCACAAAAGTATACAAAAATATACTAAACATCTTATCTCACTCCAGTGACAATATCTAGCTTACTATCTAGTAACAAATGCTGCCAAGAATGAAGAGAAAGAGCATACTTACACACAAATCATGGGAATTTAATTTATCCATTATGGGAATCTGTATGTATATTACACAAGAAACTATAAAATATTTATGGTATTAATTACAGCCATTACCTTGTGAGGCTGAGGCCCATTGCATGCATACATGTACATGTCTCAATAGGACCTCTACATATGCTACCCAGAATTTTTAAATTCAGTGATAAAATCCTGTATAACGCAATGAATATTCAGTTATAATATACCAGTATCAATCTCATTAGAAAGGTGTTTGTTTTTTTACATCCTTCATTTTAAAATTTCTTGTACTGTTAAGTCCTTCGTGTTTTTGTGAAAGCCACAGCATGGTTATGGGCATAATGTACATTCAACATTGCAGGTATGCACTGAGTTTGTTCACTGCCTGATATACCTGTCTTCCCAGGGTGATTAAAGTCTCTCCATAGAATTTGGGTCTAATATATTTTGACAAGAGGAAAACATAGAATTAAGAAGAATTTCATCAATTGCTCTATGTTCTCAGAGAAGTGTATCAGGAAAGTAACCTTTTCTATGTTAGAAAGTTTAGTAAATATGACCTGTTGGATGGTAAAAGTTCAGGATAGAAATGGTCAACTCAATTTTGGCATTGGCCTTGACTTTTTGAAGAGAAATGGCAGCGTTGTTGCTTCCTTGGGCAATAGTAACAGGGTGCATTTGTGCACATAGAATTCTTATTGAAACCTGCTTGAATCAATTAGTAATATCTGATGGCTGTAATAGACATTGGGTGTGTGAACTGACCCTGTGGATATAATGTACTAATAACTGTGGTTGATATCTCATTGGCACAGATTCTATTCTGGCCATTGCCAAGCACCATCTGATGCAATCTAGTTGCCTCATCCCAAATAGCTTTCATGCAAAAAGTTTCTGGGCACAGATGTAGAATCAAATATATCAAAAATTAACTTCATCCCAAGCCTCACTATCTGTGACCTTAGAGGAAATCATAGCACCTGCGATGAAGGACTAGAATGGCAAGCATGTTTTTCAAAAACTATTTTTTCTTGGATGCAAGGCCTCAGATGTAGAGCCCCAGGAAATTACTTTACACATTGTTTCTGGGGATTCACAAGATACTACAATGAAAGATGGACAACATTGTATATCTCTGTCAATAAAAAGTGCATGTACACCTATACAAATATACGAATATACATACCAGACACTGTGGGCCTCACTTCCAGAGAGAATTTCAGGTTGGCAGATGATTCATGGATGTGCCCTTTCATTTTCACGTTCCTTCTTCTCCACCTTCTCCTCCTTGTCAGGTCCTTGGCCGCCACTTGCTGCTTTTCCAAGATGAATCAGCGAGCTCTCATGGATGGCCATATGATGATTTCTGGGTTTTTCCCTCTCTACACCTTGGGAACAGATCACAGTAACAGCGATGCTTCCAACTACAAAGAAAACACGCTGTAAGTAACACGTTGTATTTCCATTTCCTGTTTCGTTTTCAGGATGGGCAACAGCTGAGGGAACTCTAGATGCACACACGAATGCTGTCTGTGTTCTCTAACCTGACCTCCCATCCCTAGTGCACTGGAAAGAGCTCAGTTTAATTATTTTACCCTGTAACTGTTTTTGACTAATTTCCTCTAGTGGTTTATGGCTGTAAATCTAAGTACTCAGGAAGCTGATAGCTGAAGATTAAGGTGTGAAGCCAGCCCAGGCATGAAAATACATGAGAATTTTATCACCAATTAATCACTCAAAATTTGGAACAGTAGCTGTGTATCATGTGACAGAGTGCTAACCTTCAGCAAAAATAGCTTGAGGACAATGAATTCAGACTCTTGATTTCAAACCATAAAACACAGGTGCACATGCTCACACACATTCCATCTCTCTTTCTCTGTCGGGCTGTCTGTCGTTCCTCTCTCTCTTTGTGTAGGCATGTAGTTACTGTTTCAAACTAGGCATTCTATCATTATTTCGTGCCAGACATATACCCCCAAATCCAGGTGTTGGCACGCAGTATGAATGATCCCTATGGAACAATTTCATCTTCACAAATCAAGATCTACTCTTATGCACATTCGTGTCCTTGCCATTTGATCTGCACTAGAGAGCATCACTAATAAATGACTGTACAAGATAAGGGAGAAAAAGGAGGATGGAAAAGAAAAATGGCTATGAGGAATTTCAAGAAATTCTACAAGTCTATTTGAGTCCTCTTGCCTCAGAACATGTCATTGCCTGTATCATTTGTAATATTTTTTCAAGTGCTGGTGTGATAATTGTAGCCTGAGGTTGCTATCCACCATCAAGAGCCAATATGGACCGGATATGAATTAATCTTTTTCCTGCTATATGTCACATCTACGTTTGCTTATATTTCTTTCTATCGTGCTTGTCTTGGGAACCTGGGGCTTGGGAAATGTCCCTGAGCTTTTGTTTTTGTAGAATTTCCTCTTTATTTTATTGATTATTGCTAGTGAATTTTTATTTTTTTTTACCAGTTCTGGGTCTTGAACTCAGAGCCTGGACACTGTCCCTGAGCTTCTTTTGCTCAAGACTAGCAGTCTACCACTTGAGCCACAGAGCCACTTCCGGCTTTTTCTGTGTATGTGATACTGAGAAATCAAACCTAGGGCTTCATGCATGCTAGGTAAGCACTCTACTGCTAAGCCACATTCCCAGCCCTTGCTGCTGTTTTTTGATTCGGTTTTTTTTTTTCTTCAACCTGATTATTTCATTCTTTCTACTAATTTGGGGTTTGTTTTCCTGGGTCTTTTAGATATAGTGTAGGTTTTCTAGTTCAGTATCTTTCCTATTGAGTTAAGAAAAGGTTGTTACAGTATCCTTTTAAGCCTTCCTTTACTATATCCATGGATTCTGATAATATTTTCATTTTCATTTGTTCCTAGGTTCAGTTCATATCTTGAAATTTGGCATGAAAAGCAATTCACTTTATCATTCATTAATTATTTAACTAAATTGAATTTTTTTACTGTAATTATAATTTAACTATTGAATTACGGTTGAGAAATTATTCATACCCATGTTATATACATAATTTCTGCCTCAATATCTATCCTTATTACATGTGAACTGCATATGTGCTCTATCTACTTTCGACAGTTCAAAATTGTGGCTTTTTTTTTCCTATCCCATTCCATGATCCCTACTGAGAACATTCTGTATGTTATCGAGAGAAGTTTTACTTATAAGTTGGTTGACATGTTATGTTAGTGTGTGTGAAAATCACTTGGTCAGCATGGAAACTAAGTTTGATGCTTGCCTGTTGATTTTGTCTGAATGATTTCTCCATAAATACTTCAGCTAGTATTCTACTGAGGACTACCTCAAAGTCTTCTAATGAAGTTCAGTGCTTGGACAGTGTGTAAATATATATTCTGCGTTACTATTTCCTCTTATAGATTTGATACCTTCTATCATTGCATAACAAGTTTTGCACTTTTCATTGCTTTGATTGAAGTCTACTTGTGTGACATACTGCAGAATCTCCTGTTTTCTTTTGCCTTTTATTGGCCTGAATTGCCTATGCCACTCCTTTCTTGGGATCACTGAGGACCTCTGGTGTTGTAGTGAGTATCTTGGAACCAACCTATCATTGGGATTTGAGATTTTGTTCATTCAGCCATTCTAGTTCTCACAGGTAGCACTATCTGCATTTCCACTCCCAGTCATTGTTGACAGATCACGTCTCATTACTGCCATTATGTACCTTGGTCTCGAGATTTATACACTTCTTCCACTCTTTCTCTACTTTTAGAGACCTCCGTGGTTATTAAGTGAGCCTAATATTAATGTATTTTTATATCTGAATTATGCGTTTTCATTTCTCTATTACAGATGCTCTCATTATTAAGGACCTTAAAATAGATTTCAGAAAAATATTTTGGGATAATTACAATAACCTGGGATAATAATACGGATGATAGAAAAAGAGAAAACACTTACACAGTCCATGAGTAAATGTACAGATATGTATAATCAAATCTTTTAATATTTTAAATGAAATATTAAAACCAAATACAAATTGCAACTGCAGAGTATTCCTCTCACCATTTTCAGTATGGGAGATCTAATTTTACATTGTTCTACAGTAATTATGACACAAAGTTATATTAATAATTTTCCTTCTGCATAATTATTGTGTCTCGGTTTGCTAACACATTTACATGCTTAGAACATTCTCAGCCCCATTATGCACACATTCTAATAGGTAAGTTTTATACATTCATGTATATTTTTCCAGTTTGTTAGTGGCCTTTTGGCCAGAATATTTTAGTATTTTTTGTAGAACAGGTCTGGTGAAATATATTCTCTTGATTGTGCTTGTGTGGGAATAACTTGTTGTAGATGTATGTATATGTATATGTATACATATATGTGCTGTATATATACATATATTGCCTTTAGATATCTTATTTGCATTACTGTCCACATTAGGAACTTTAAATTCTGTCATTACATATAAGAACAAGCATTTCTATGTTTTGGCTTTCATAAACATCTCTTGAATCTCTCAAATGCTAATATTTGCTTTTTGAAACACTGTTGCCAACTTTGGCAAAACGTTTTCAATATATCTTCATTGTTACTTTCAGGTTACTGCTTAGTTTGTGTATGTCCACTTAGATTTTCTTCCAGCTCACTTTTTTCTTCTCCTTAGAAGACATAACTAACATGATAAGCTTCCATTGTGAAATTTCAAGCAAACAAATACTTTTCTTGACCGAATTTATCCTTCATTTGGATTTCCATCTTGCCTCCATGCTTTTTTGAATAACGAGGTGTTGATTTCATATGAATTTCTTCAGAATGTGTGTGTACACACACATATGCACATGAGTGCTTGCACACACTCACACACACACACACACACCCTCACACACACAGACATGGCAGGAAGAAACAAAGGTACTTTCATCCTCTATCGTCCCCTATGTTCCCTTCTTTCCAGTTTCTTAATCTAAATATGTTCAAAAGATAGTAGTAATCACTACATTTTATGATGTTGGTCTTGGAACTTGAATTTCAATGTAAAGCTTACATACAATTCTCTCCTCATCACCCATGTTTTAGGTGCCTCTCTCCATGAAGGTACTCAAGGCTCGATGCATCCCTTTTTTTTGTTATATAAATAAAAATAAAATTCCAATTTTTGCCAGATCTGGGACTTGAACTCAGGGCCTGCACACTGTCCCTGTGCTTCTTTTGTTCACAAATGGCACTCTACCACATGTGCCACTTCTGGCTTTTCCTGTGTATGTGGTATTGAAGAATCAAACCCAGGGCTTCATGCATCTTAGGCATGCCCTCTACCCCTAAGCCACATTCCCAGGAATAAGACATTATGTTGGAGATGAACTGCACAACTTGGGGAGGATGGCTAAGGGGGAGGGAAAGTGGAAGAGAAATGAGAGAAGGGGTAACAAATTTGACAGGAAATTTACTCATGACCTTACATATTTAACTGTAACTACTTTGTACATTACCTTTAAAATAAAATAAAAATAAGATTCCCTCATCTGATATTTGAGCTCTTGTTCTGGTTGATATTGCAGGAAGAGCTGTTCAATATATTGGGTATGTGAGCAGAGCTTCCTATAGAATCTTGCTTTAATTACAGTATGCTTCTGAAATATGCTCTTCAATTGAAGATTTTTTGGTTAGCCTGACCTGCCACATAACCACATGACATAAACTCTGACTTAAAACACAAACGTTTTTCACACAGGTGGAGCTCGTTACTCCAAGATAAAGACAACAGAATGTTTGGTTTCTCTGGTAATTATATAGGACTCTAGACATTACACACTGAGGCCAAAGGCATATTTGCATAAGAATGTTTAACAATGGAATAATAGCTATGTGTGGATGATCATATAAAATAATACTCTATGCAATGAACTCCAAGAAAAGGAGACAAGAGACATTTTTAGTTGTCATTGTTGCTGTTTTCATTTTCTTTTCCTTTATTCTTGTTTGGTTGTATGGGGGTGGGATTGAGTTTACAAAAAAATTCAAAGAAGGTTGATAAAGTACAACAATGCTACTTACTAGATACTATGTGGAAAATGAACTGTTATATCTGTGGGTGGGGACAGGAGGGAAAAATAATGAGAGAATCACAGAAGAGAAGACATGGTTAAAAAGAATTGTACTCATTATTCATTACCTGAAGCAGGTGACTGTAATCCCTCTCGGTATCAATACCACGATAAAATTAAAAAATCATAAAATAAAAGAAAAATGATTTAGCTGCTGTGCATATATATATATATATATATATATATATATATATATATATAGTGTCTCATGAAAGCCTATTCCAGTTGTAATGGACAAGAGGATTTTGCAGTGGTGCCTGAGGTAGCAAGGAATAAACAAACTCTGGTTATTGGCACAAATAAGTTTCTGAATCTCATTCGTAGAAAATTACCTTCATATCCTTATATAATCTTATATGCAAGCTTAATACAGTACAAACATCTTCCATCCCAATTGATGGTAATTTTTTTTAACATATTCCTTGGCAGAGAAACAAAGTTTCAATCCAGCAAAATAATAAGTTTTGAAATACTTTGAAATTTCTGGGCTCATTACACAGGTTTACCTTCAAGATCTACCAGTGTGTTTTGCCCTTGACTGTTGCTATTGAAAAGATCAATAAAACTCCTGATTTCTTATGTAACTTGACTCTGGGATTTAATACCTCTAATACTGAATTTAGGTTCTCAACAACATTTAAAAATCCCTTCATTACAATTTATTTATTTATTTAATTATTAAATTTTGTTGACAAGTTGTTGTGCAAAAGGGGAAGAGTTGCATAATGGGGCAGTGTGAACATTTATTGTGATATCTTACACCCTCGTTTTTCTTACCTTCCCTAGATCAGATAGGGATATATACAATACCCATACAATACCTAGTGTACCAAAAACATACAGTAGCCACGTGGCATACGCCAAAGGAAATTCACCTAGAACTTTAAACATCATGTCAACAATAGTTTGCTTATCCTTGTCTTATATCATCATATATACATAGCTGTTGAGCTACTGTGATTCACTGAGAGGCCTATTTTAGACCTTTTTCTATTTAGTAGTTGTTTGGTTTTAGATACATAATGTAAGGTCGCTGTCCCAAACCTGTGGAAATACCATTTGACAAGAAGATATTGTTTCACAGAATTGGTCTCTAATGTCCTCCCACCCCCACCTTAACAGTCATATTTCAAGGAGACCATGCCCCTTTGTTCTCTGTGTTCTAGGCTTGTCTCAGTCAACATTATTTGTTCAAGTTCTAAGCATTTCCCTGCGAATACCAATATTTTATCATTTCTAATCACTATGTAGTATTCAATTGTGTATAGGTACCACATTTTTTAGATCCATTCATCTGTAGAGGGTCATCTGGGTTGTTTCCATATTTTGGCTATTGTGACTTGTGCAGCGATAAACATGGATATGCAGATGTCTTTTTGATATCCTGAGATCTGTTGTTCAAGATAGATGCCTAGGAGTAGTACGGATGGGTCATAGGGTAGGTCTATTTTGAGCTTTTGAGGAACCTCCATACTGTTCTCCAAAGTGGCTGTACTAATTTGCACTTCCACCAACAATGGAGAAGGGTTCCTCTTTCCCTGAATCTCCTCCAGCATTTGTTGTTGCCTGAGTTCAGAGTATAGGCCATTCTAACTGGAGTGTGGTGGTAGCTCAGGGCTGTTTTTATTTGCATTTCCTTCATTGCCAGGGATGTTGAACATTTGCTCATATGTTTCTTTGCCATTTTTATCTCTTCTCCTGTGAAGTCTCTCTTTAGCTCCTTTTCCCATTTAATAATTAGTTTACTGGGCTTGGAGGGGGTTAGTTTTTTGAGTTCTCTGTAGATGACGGATATTAGGCCTTTTTCTGTTGCTGTGTTGGTGAAGGTGTTTTCCCATACGTCTGGCTGCCTTTCTAGTTTGGTGGCTATGTCTTTAGCTGTGCAGAAACTGTTTTTGTTGTAGTCCCATTTGTTGAAGCTCTCCCCTATCTGTTATGCCCCTGGGACTATATTCAGGAAGATCCGTCCTGTGCCTATAAGTTCTGGCATCTTTCCTACTCTGTCCTTCAGTAGTTTCAGAGATTCTGGTCTGATGTTGAGGTCCTTGATCCATTTTGATTTGATCTTGGTGCATGGTGATAGGCTAGGGTCTACTTTGAGTTTTCTACATGTGGCTGCATATTTTTCCCAGCACCAGGAGTTGAAGAGGCTATGTTTTTCCCACTGAATGTCTTTAACTCCTTTGTCTAATATCAGCTGATTGTAAGAATGTGGCTTTATTTCTGGATATTCTATTCTATTCAATTGGTCTTCAGGTCTGTTTTTATACTAATACTAGGCTGTTTTTGTTATGATGGCTCTATAATAGAGCTTGAAATCTGGTATTGTGATACCTCCTGCACTGCTTCTTTTGCCTAGAAATGTTTTGGCTATTCTATGTCTTTTGCTGTTCCATATGCATTTATGGGTTGATTTCTCTATTCTAGTGAAGAACGTAGCTGGGATATTGATGATTATTGCATTGAATTTGTATATCATTTTGGGCAATATGGCCATTTTCACTATATTGATTCTGCCTACTCATGATCATGGGAGCTCTTTCCATCTCTTTGTGCCCTCTTTGATTTCCCTTTCTAGATTTTTTAGTTCTCATTAAATAGGTCATTCATGTCTTTAGTTACGTTAATCCCTAGGTAACTTATTCTTTTTATCTATTGTAAATGCTATTATTTCCATAATTTCCTTTTCTGCTTGTGCATTGCTGGTGTACACAAAAGCTGCTGATCTTTGTGGGTTGATTTTGTATCCTACTACTTTGCCAGGATGGTTTATTAGGTGTAGGAATTTGGGGACTGATTTTTTTTGGTCCTTCAGATATAAGATCATGTCATATGTGAATAGGGATAGTTTGATTTCTTCTTTGCCCATGTGGATCCCGTTGGTGTCCTCCTCTTGACTTATTGCTATAGCTAGGGATTCCAGAAGTATATTGAATAGAAGCAGGGAGAGTGGGCATCATTGTCTTGTTCCTGAGTTCAGGGGAAATGGTTTTAGTTTCTCCCTATTTGATATGATATTAGCAGTTGGTCTGATATATATGGCTTTTATTGCTTTAAAGAATGTTCCCTCTATTCCTGTTCTTTCCAGGGCTTTTAATATGTTTGGGTGTTGTATTTTGTCAAGGGCTTTTTGGGCATAGGCTGAGATGATGATGTGGTTCTTGGTCTTAGCTCTGTTGTGGTGAATTACGTTTATTGATTCTCAGATGTTGAACCATCCATGGGTCTGTGGGATGAAGCCTACTTGATCGTGATGTATGATTTTCTTGATCAGTTTCTGGATCCTGTTAGCTAATACTTTGCTGTTTTGAGTTTTTATTAGCTCTGTCTCTCTCATTTTTTAGGGAAATGGAATCACACATTTGAAGGAGAGAGACAAGACGGAATGTCAGGGAATTTGAATACTCCTTCATGGCATGCTGCAAAGGAGGAGGCAGAAGAGTTGAGGAGCTAAGACTGTGTAGCTCCTACATGTTCACAAGTGCCCGGTGCAGGGTTGGAGGTTATTAGGATGCTTGTAATTTTGCTTCCCCCTTTTGGTTAAATAGTTATCAGAGCTTTTTGAAAGTTCCTCTAATAAATTATACAGTGGCCTTTTAATATCTGGCAGTAAGGGTTTTTTAGAATGTCTGCTCAGGAGCAGAGAGCCCTGATTTGGAATGGCAAATGTCTAGCCTAAAAATAAATCTGGGTTCTAAGAAATTAAGGGTGTGTGTGTGTGTGTGTGTGTGTGTGTGTGTGTGTGTGTGTGTGTGAAATAGAGAACTCTGAATGTCAAAAATATATGGTGAATAGATCCTGGAATTGGAAATGCTGATATTTCCTTTTCTTTTTCAATGTTTTAAATAAAGGATGAATCTAAACAGACTTATCCGCCCATATGGTTGGCTTTTCTTTTTTTTTTTTTTTTTTGGCATTTTTCTTTTAGGTTTGTTTTATTTAAGTTTAATGTTAATTTCATGCTGTGTTTCAGTAAGAACAATACA
>NC_063178.1:49854406-49926311 GCF_023159225.1 Perognathus longimembris pacificus | reverse complement strand
AAGCTAGACATTGTCACTGGAGTGAGATAAAATTCAGTGTCATTTGTATTTGCATCTTCCTTATCCCAAAGAGGTTTAGTATATTTTTGTATACTTTTGTGAGCTTTTTCTGGTTTTGAGAAATGTCTTTATGTTTATTTTCCAATTAGTCAGTTGTCCAGGTAATTCCTTAGGAGTTTAGTTTTCTGTGCTTCCAGCATATTCTGGTTATTAATCCCTTACCATGTGTTTAATGTGCAAAATCTTTAGGCCATTTATTGTCTGTTGGCTCTTTACATCATGTGCCAAAGTTTTAGTTTGATATAATCCCCTTTGCCAATTCTTGCTTTTATTTGATGCCTGTACAAAAGTTTTCATTGTTGTTTTTTGTGCTGTAGTGCTTTATCTTAAGCTTTAGCTCTTTAATATTTTGGGGCTCGAAAAACAAGGTTAAAAAAAACAACAACAACAACACCCAAGGTCGTTTGGAGCTTAAGCCTTCCTGGACATAGTATTTAGGAGAAGATAGGTTCATGTTTGATCACAGAGAAAGAAACTCTGTGAGTGAAGCCATTCAATGAGCACAATCCTTGGCCTCCTGTGTCCTCATGTGGGACCTTTGCAGCCACAGTGAACTTAGATCACTCATAAACCAGAAGAGCATCTGCATCCAGTCTTTGCTTCCGGGACTCTGAGAAAAGCCCTTCAGTGTATGAATAGACCAAAAAAATGTAGCATATGTACACAATGGAATTCTACATTCCCATCACAAAGAAAGATATTTTACCATTTGGAAGGAAATGGGAGAACTTTGAAAAAAATATACATTAAGCAAAGTAAGCCAGACCAAAGTAAATCCCAGGTTGCATGGCTTCCCTCATTTTTTATAACTACAATATGCCTGTAAATTTACAATTAAACACACTGGATGCTGGATGGTAAAAGTAAAAAAAAAATACACTTCAACAGGATAAGCAATACAGTATTCTAGATAAGAGGACCACAAAGGCTCAGTTGCTATGTGCATGAGATAAAGAAGACTTATTCATGTAGAGGGTACCAGATTCCTTCTGGAAGGAACAGCTTTAACCTAGATATAGACAGAGCAAGGATTCTGAAAGAAGGAGACTCTAGCCACACAGGATTATCTGAGAAGGAGCCAATATTCCTGGGTGGACCTAAAATGTGTGCATATGTGTTCACCAACATAAATGCATATGTGTTCACCAACATAAATGCAATTTAAGTTGAAATAACTAAAAACAAAATTTCCCCCAAAACTTGAATAAAATCTATATAAAACCCCCCTCTCTGAGTGATTAATTGTTTAGGAAATAAAAATAAAACAAGAATATTCTATTCATTGATTAAAGAAATATTGTATTTATATAAAGTTTGAAAAGCTTTTCTCAAACTCATACAATACTGGAAGGTCACTGAGACTTAAAATTTAACAAAATAAAAGCTGCGCTATTGAAAATGCAGACTTTGGACAGCTCTCTGTCACCTAGCAAAAAGAGTGTGATATTCTACTGGAACTACGTTAAAAGGTATGGCTGGCCTATCATATTTTGCAGCACTTTGAGGAAGCACAAAATCTTCTGGGGTGTGGATAAAAACAGGCAGAAATAGCCAGGCACCCAGTGACTCATGCCTCTAATCCTGTCTTATCTCAGGAGACTGAGATCTGAGGATTTTGGTTCAAAGCCACAATGGTCATAATAGTCTGTGGCACTCTTACATCCAGTCAATCACCAAGAAGCCTGAAGTGGATATGTGGCTCAAGTAGTAGAGTATTACCCCTGAGCAAATTAAAAAAAAAAAAAACTCAGGGACAGTAAACAGGCCCTGAGTTCAAGCTGCAAGATAGGCAATAAAACATTAAAGGATGAGCCTATACACTTTGTCTCTAGGCATTCCAACAGAGTGAGACCAATGGAAGATATTCATAGGAGAGGAAGACAAAGGCAAAAAAGCTATGTGCATCCTATCATATAAAATGCTATTTACTGTAACGAATTCAAGTAAAGGGAAACAACGTTTTGTTTTTCATGGTTGTTAGTTTTGTTTTCATTCCCTTTGGTCTTGTTCATTCATTTATTGTCTTTATGTATGTGAGTGGGGGTACAGAAATGGAGGGACCAAATGGAGGGTAAACAAATGAAGGGTTGGTACTCGCTGGAAACTGTGTTGAAAAGGAAGGATAAAAATTGTTGGTAGGGATGGGAAGGAAAAACTGGGACAGACAGATGCATGGGGTGACATTGTCGAAAAAAAATGTAATATTTCTATGAGGTTTGTAATTGTAATTCCTCTGTACATCACCTTTACAATAATAATAAAATAATGCAAAAAGGAAAATGAAAGAAATAACATCTGGCTAGTAAAAACAAAATTCCTAAACATGTATTGTCAGCAATCTGCCTTCTCTGCATACCCAGAGTAACAATACATTGAATCCCATTTCCCTCTGTCTCTGACATCTGTCTGTCCCTCTGTCCTACTCCACTCCCTCCACTTTTTCATTCCCCTCCCCCATCTCCTTTTCTCTCTGCTGTTCTTTTTCCCCTTGCCCCTCATTTTAGTCACAGTAAAACTACTCTCAAGAATCATCATCCAGGATTTTATCCTGTGAGATGAAGGGCCTCCTTGTCCCACTCTGTGATTTCTTGAGGCTATCTTGGCAATATCCTGCTGCTCCCCTTATGGGTGCCTGAACATCCTTCTGGGATGGATGTAGCAGAAGAAGAGAATTTATCAGTGTTATGTGTCATTATGTGTACAATTAGCCCTTTGTATAGGGCTTAGCTCAAAAGACACCATAAATTGGAATAAAGATTAAGTACATATTAAATAGAAGGAATGAAAAATATATAAGAAAAAATGTAAGCAATTCACCCTTATTCATTGAAGTAACATTTCCATAATATAAACAAACATAAGACTGGAAAATTACTATAGATTTAGTTCAGAAACTGTATGTAGTAATCAAATATATGAGTTTAGTCTTAACAATGAATATTTTGACTTCAATGTCTTTTATCCCTGAAGCCAGGCAGACAATTTCTATCTGGCCTTAACAAGATGATGTAGCACTTGGGGACAAAGATGCAGCCCAGGAGCCCTGTACTGGAGGCCAAGATGGAGAAGACCTCCACAGCCACCATGACCTTGCCCTTGGCACTGTGGTAGACAGGCAGGAAGCTGAGCCACACACTGCAGAACACCACCATGCTGAAGGTCAAAAACTTGGCTTCATTGAAGGTGTCAGGCAGGTTCCTGGCCATGAAAGCCATAGTGAAGCTGGCCAGGGCCAGGGAGCCCAGATATCCCAAGACACAGTAGAAAGCAGTGAGGGAGCCCTTGTTACACACGATGATGAGGTGGCCTTGTTCAGAGTGTGTGTCTGTGTCAATGAAGGGAGGAGAGGTTCCCAGCCAGATTCCACAGAAAGTTACCTGGATCAGAGTGCAGATGGGAATGATGAAGTTAGGAGCCCCTGACACCAGCAGCCACCTCATCCTTCTCCCTGGAGTAGTGACCTTGAAGGCCAGAACCACAGTTACAGTTTTGGCCAAGACAGCAGAAACAGCTACAGTGAATGCAACTCCAAATGTGGTTTGCTGTAGAATGCAAGTGACTGTGTTGGGATGGCCAATAAAGAGAAAGGAACAGAGGAAACAGAAGCCGAGGGAGATGAGAAGGATATAGCTGAGAGCCTGATTATTAGCCTTGACAATGGGGGTGTTGTGATGTTTCACAAAAACCCCAAGAACAATTGCTGTGAGTGTAGATAAACCAAGAGCCATACAGGCCAAGGCCATCCCCAAGGGCTCTCTAAAAGCCAGAAAACTTGCAGCCTTTAGGAGGCACTTGTTTCTCTCTGTGTTGGCATATTGATGATCTGGACACTTCACACACTGTTCCATATCTGGTGAGGAAGACAAGTTACCATTAATCCCTTTTCACTACTTAAAAGGAAATTGGGAAATCCCTCCCTAGAAAAAAAATTCTTATACATCAATAATGACTAGCATAATCTTCATTTGACCAAGTATTACCAGACATGTTTAGCATTATGTTTTCGTAACTTCATCATGTTCCTACACTTGTTTCCAGAAGTCTAGTTGAAACTAGTTACTTGCAATGAATACCATTCATATGGTTCCTTGGCATTCCTAATGTCCTAACAATGACTTTATATATCTCTTCGTGCTTCCATAATAATTCTCAGATTCTTGTGTACAACTCAATGTCCTTATTTAAAATGACTAGAGGATCTTGCATTTTTATGTATGTCTCTGTGCAATGTAGCTAGGAGCACTGTGGTCCTTCCTTGTAATTGTGATATTGGCTTCTTCTACTCACCTGTAAAGCAGAAGGGAATAGAGAATATAATCATTCTTTGAAGTTATAGAGTCATGCCAAGCACACTTGTACAAAACCAGAGCACTTGCTCTGCTTTAAGAACAGTTTTGAGCACTAGGAAATAAAGATTTGTGTTATCTTTATAATGTAAAACCAATTTTGAGAAATTTGTAGGCCACATCCTTGAAAGGATTTTGCACCTCATATGATAGAAAATTTGCTAACATTACTGAGTAGATAAATAAATATGTATACAATATACTAGAAAAAGTTAATCCTATACACAATTCAGAGCACATGATTTGTTTCAGGTTTTTTTTTTTTTCAGCAAGGAGCACCATCCATTGTTGCAATTAAATTACTACTAAATGAATGAAGGAGGACCCCAAGACACAACTTTTGTAGTAGTTCGCATGGTTTCTGGGGCACTAGGAGAGAACAAGTATGTCTCCCACCACTGTGAACTTACCTGTCCCATTGGCCATCTCATTCTCTGTACAAGGAATGCAATCAAAGCAGCAGGCAGCCTTTCCCTCCTGAGGAGATTTCCTGAATCCAAGACCACAGCTCTTACTGCAGATAGATTGAAGAGGCTGAGGAAAATCAGATATGTGTGAGAAACTGTTTACGCCTTTCCTAACATTGCAAAAGTTCCATTATTTGAACAACTTAGATTCACAAAAGGATTATATGCTATCTCATTCAATGATTATTTTCATGAAAGATACCTAAGTAACAGCTCAACTAATCATTAAATGACGCAACCAGAGAACATAACAAAATAAACTTTTCAAACACATGAAGCCATTCCTTAGGTACTTTATCGGTGTTAGAATCCTGCTAAGAAACGTGCAATTTGTATTTTATGACAATGTTCAAAATTAACATATAAAAACAAACTGAATTTTTCTTGGATGATGCTGATCCTGGAGCTTGAACTCAGTGTCTAAGCAATGTGCTTGAGTTGTTTTTATTCAAGATGAGTAATGAGCTGCTTGATCCACAGCTCCAGCTTAGTTTTTGTTAGTTTAATGACATAGAATCTCACAGATTTATTGCCTGGCTGGGCTCTCAAATGATCTTTAATCTAAGAACTGAGGATGTCAATCTCCCAAGTACATAGGATTAGAAGCATCAGCCAGCACTGCGGATCTCTTTTGCAGTGGTTAAAAGAAGATAACAATCTCACAGGTTTTCCTGCTTGGCCTTACTTCAGATCAGGACATTCAGAACTGAGTAGCTAGTGTTACAGGAGACAGTTGCTGGCATTCAATCAGGTATACATTTTAAGTGTGAATTTTACTTACTTAGTTGTTCTTAAAATCATTAGAATTAAATCCAACCCACCTCTGTAGTTCCTATGGCCCATTCTACCATATCTTCAGATAAAGACAATTGATGATCATGTAGAGCAAATGGAGAAAACTTTCCTATTTTCACCTGAAGATCAAGACCTTCTGGAAAATTCCAAATGTTCACAATGTCATACCCTGCCTCCAATTTGCTTTTGTCATCTAAAATCACCTGATCTCCAGCAGGATTCTGAAATTTGATGTTCTTCAGAAAAGGGTGCAGCTACAAGAGACACATCATCTTATGGTGACGTATATCCCAATGATTACACAGAAATTAAGAAAATTAGAATTAAGAATTAAGAAAAGCTCCTGAGGGTCTTTAATCTCTGATTCAGAATTCAAGAAAAGCACAGACACTCGATGAACCAATCCAGAAGAAAATCTTTGCAGGAATAAAAATAATTTTCCTGAATGCTGGTCACTCAGAAAATTGCTAGAGTCCTCTTCTCAAGAGAAACTTATTTCATTTAAATAATCTTAAATGCAGGAATTCTCAGATGTCTAGTTAGAGTTTTCCACAACAATGAATTAAATTAGTGTCTATAGTTATAGTTTGAGCTTGTTCAAGTTTTAATATCTAAAGGCGAATGAAACTAGGTCACTTATTAAAAATAAAGATACTTTTGCTCAGCAGGTCATGCTTAGAAACTCATATGGAAAAGGTGCTAATAACGTATCAATACATCATCTGCGTGTACGTTCTGGTTATTAGTCAGTAGAAGAATGTATAGAAATATGGAATTAATTTATTGCTTCTTACTGTCCTGTTTTCTGTAAGAGCACAGGAACACATGTCTAGAAAACCTCACAGACATTTACAGAAATATAATTACTTTAATTTGGGGAACATAACTAAAATAATTAATTTCATGTGGTAATAAAGTGCTGTACAAATTGATTGTTCTGGCGGTGTATGCCATCAGAAACAGAAGGCCTTACCTGTGCAGTTGAATGCACTCTCCCTTTCCTGTTTCCCATTGTTTGTACTTCTGATTGATAAAGAAGCATTTCATGGAGAGCATGGGCCACAGCATACACAGCATTGTACACATTGTAACTGTCTCCAGACATAGTCATGTCAAAAATGTTTCCAGGCACCCAATCCAAGGAGGCCTCATGAGGACAGTTCTCCCATGTTACACAGTCAGACTCAGAATCTGAGCAATTAAAAGACAGAAACCATAGACGAGCAAGAAAATAATCTTCTGGGTATGTGGAAGGGTTAACTGACTTGACAAAATCTTTGAATCCAGAAACATCTGGGTGATGTTGCGAGAAAATGAGAGGTACATGGGATGAGCCTAGCATGAAATATCTCTTTTTGATGGTTAAATCCCACTGTGAGTTCAGGATACAAACTTTACCTTTTATTAATAGTTGCTCAATACACCTCATTAAATCTAGTAGGGATTCATCATCACCATATATGATGAGGACATTTGCTGAGGATTTATTAATATACTTATAAAGGGACATGACTTTGAGTGTGTATGATACACCACTGGTTGGAATAGCTAGCTCAAAGGCTATACAAACTCTGTTCTTGGCCATTTCTTTTTTCAATGCAGGAAGAATCCACAAACCTTTCTCATCTTCTATGGTAAACAGATCCACCCAGTTCCAGTTGAAGTGAATCAGTAAGGAGACCATGGCAGTAGCTATTGATGTGTCCTTCTGGGCCATCTGATACAGAGCAGGGAACTTGTAATGGTCACTCAGGCCTTGATTAAGAGGCCCAAGGGTAAGCTGAAAAAAATCAAAATTGGACAGCCCATGAATGAGAATATTACCATCTATCACAATCACTATAGTTAAGTATATTAAGAAACCAGTAAAATTAGATGAAAAGTCGTTTTCTCATTTAAACATCTTAATTGTTTTTAGTAGTTGTTAAGTGTACTCATGCAATGCCTTTGATCTGTCATTATTTGTATCTATAACTCCTATCTCTAGCAAGCACATTCATTCCAACTTTCCTAAGTCTTTTTTTACATATGTACATTGAATATTATCTTGTATTTTCCCACCCATCTACTTCTATTCCCCATTTCTCTCCTCTTTTTCATGTACCTTAACTATCTATCACCCTCAGACAGGATAGGCTTCAGCTTTCTACTATTCATTTATTTTTATACTGTCAGCTATATGGTCAGAAAATACATCATGGACTTCAATCCCAATATGTAGCATAAACCAGCCAGATGGATCATGCACATACACAAAAGGCTTTGTACGTATTTCATGCTTATTTCATAATTCATGGTTATGTTTTAGATCTAACTTTCATATATGAGAGAACACATGTCCTCTTTCTTTCTGAGCTTGACTTCATTCAACATATCTTGCACAAGCGTGTTTTTGTGCATGTGCAAGCTAGCCAGTAGAGCGCAATGAACTCAGGGCCTCATGCATTAACTTGACTTTTTCCTCTCAAGGCTAGCACTCTACGAATGGACCCGCACATTCTCTGTCTGCTTTTGGCTGACTAAATGGACATAAATATTTATTGAGTTACTGGGATTAGAGGCGTGAGCTACCAGCACACTGGTCATCATATCTCCACACTTAAAAATAATTTCCTATTTCTTGCTTTAAAAAAGAATCACTTTGGGTTTTGTTTGCTCTAACTTTTCTATCCTCTTTTCTACACATGGGACTATAAATATCCAAATATTTTGAACTCTATTTTTTCTTGGATATCACAAAATTCAATCGGCTCATAAATCTAGTATCTTCCTATCATTCTTTTCTCTCATGTGAAATGGCACTAAATTAGACATTTATTTAATATTTGCTCACTTTCTCACCCTCACCTGTGGAAAACTGTAGAGGCCTAGCAACATTCCAATCTGGGCAGATGTTAATCCTGATGGTCCTGTGAGCACTGCTATGGACTTGCTCTCTTTCATACAGGAGTAGTTTGGACTCTTGTAATTTCCAAAGAGGCAAATGAAGGGATTTTTAAATGCTAGCCAATGTCCAATTTGCACATCATAGATATCATATCCCAGAGTCAAGTTGTGTAAAAGATGATAATTTGTTTTGACTTCTTCAATTGCAAAAGCCAAAGCTAAAACAAACTGGTAGTTTTTGAAGATAAACCTAAATAATGAGCATAGAAATTTAGGAGGAGTAATTAAAAACCTATGGCTTTGATGGATTGAATACATGCTTATTTTTTTGACAGGGAATAGGTTAAAACGTTGCACTTATTGTACATGAGGTAATACTTGGATTGTGGAACATATCTGACATGAAATAATGATTTAGTAACTTCTTGTCTACAGTAAAAGACACAGTGTGTGTGTGTGTGTGTGTGTGTGTGTGTGTGTGTCTGAGTATATGTGTGTGTGTTGGGGTTTGAAAACAAAGCCTGGAAACTCTAATAGAACTTTTCGGCTCAAGGTTAGCACTCTGCTACTTGAGCCAAAGCCCCACTTCCAGCTTTTGTCTGGGTAATTGGAGATAAAATTCTCAAGGAAGTTCCTGTCCAGGTTGGCTTCAACCCACAACACTCAGATATCAGCCTTTTGCTTAGATAGGATTACAATTAGGATCCACCAGACTACAATAAGAATTTTAATCAATTTCCTTGAAATATGTGTCACAAAAGAAAAAAAATTCAGACCACTGGCCAGTTGGGAAGGAAAGATTTCTGTAAACTTTGGTACAGAATTCATGCCACTGACACAGGTTGTCTCTAATAACATCACTTCATTATCAACCATGATAGCTGCCATGCAAGAGATACAGGGATGTTTGAACAAAGTGAAGAACTTACAGCCCTGGAAAGGAGACGCTACACTGCATGAAACAAGTGTCTTCTACTGATAAGGAGAAAGTCACACAGGAGTACTTGTAAAATAGAATAATAAAACTGAGCTGTTTCTGGTACACTAGGGATGGGAGTTCAGGGTAGAGAAAACAGAGGATATTGCTTTGCACACACAAGTTCCCTCAGCCATTGCCAATCCTGAAAACAAAACAATAAATGAAAATAGAATGATAAGTTACTTACGGCTTATTGTCTTCTTTCCTGGAAGCATCACTGTTACTGCCCTTTGTTCCTAAAGTGTAGAGAGGGAAAAATCCAGCCATCAGCACATCTCCATCCATGTGGGCTTGGTGCTTCATTGTCGAAAAGCAGCTAGTGCCAGCCAAGGACTTGAGAAGGGGAAGCTGGAGAAGAATGAGTATGAAGATCAAAGGGCACATCCCTGAAGCATCTGCCAAGCTGAAATTCTGCCTGGAAGTAAAGCTTGCAGTGCCAGGTATGTATACTCATATATGTCTGTATGTATGCATATGTGTCTTTTTATTGGCAGAGATTTACACTGTAGCTAATGTTCTTTCATCTAAGCCTCTTGTGAATCTCCTGGGAAGAATGTGTAAAACTCTTTCCTGGGGCTGTGAATCTGTGGCCTTCTATCCTGGAGAAAAACATGAGTTGGAAAACATGTTTGCAGATTCTCCCTCTTCATGCAGGTGTTATGATATCCTCCAAGAGGACAGATAGTGAAGCCCACAGGGAAGAAATTTTGTTGTATAGCTTTCGTCCAACATCTGTGTCCAAAATCTATTTTCATGAACACCATTTGGGATGATGCCACTGGATTGCCTCTGAGAACGCAATGTCAACTACAGACAAAATGGTAAGAAAACAAATACTGTGCCAATGAGATGACAACCAGTGATATGAAGGTATCATGCCCATAGGGGCAAATCATGCACACTATATTCCTTAGAGCCACAGGGCATTGCTTGTTGATGCAAACAGGTTCCAGCAGGTATTCCATATGCAGAGGCCTCTGCAAATGTACTCATTTCATATTGCCTAAAGAAGCAAGGGTGCTGCTGACACCAGTAATCAATCAATACCAAAATTGAGTCTCACAATTCCATTCTGAACTTTCACCTGCAAACAGGTAATTTTTCCTTAAACTTTCTCATATAGATCAAGTTATTTTCATGATGCACCTGTCTGGGAACATGTGGTAATCATGTCATTTTTTTGTATCCTAAGCCTTAATCAAGATAAAGAAACAACTCTATGCTTCCACTTGTCAAAATATATTAGATCAGAATTCTATGTAGAGACTTCAATGGCCTCAGAGAACGGGGCCATCGTATGTCATTTTTTGGCCATTTTCACCCAATTATCAGTTTTCAAAGTACTTAACTCAGGACCTTGGTGCTGGCCCTTCGATTTTTCTAATAAAGGCTGCTGCTTTACCACTTGAGACACAGCTCTACTTCCGGCTTTTGGTGGTAAATAAGAAATAAGAAATAAGAGTCTCATGAACTATTCTGCTCAGGCTGGCTTTGAACTACAATCCTCAAATCCTAGTGTCCTGAGTAACTACGTTTATACTTGTGAGTCATTACTTGCCATATTGAATTTTTTTTGGTATGCAACTGAAATGCTTTTCCCTAGTGAATTTAATGAATTTCTTGGTTCCTCTACCTCCCTCCCCCCTCCCCATCTTCAATTTGTCTTTTAGTAGTTTTATGTGGCCAAGTTTCCTGCCGGTTGGTACACAGCTGACTCTACTAGAGAAGCTGATTTTTGTTCACACATTCCAATTTCATGTATTGAACTAAAAACAAGATGAACATTTCCTTTGATTTTATTGGCTTAGCTCATGAGTTTGATTTTCATTCATCCCTCTTCTGCTGTAGGTGGAGAAATTCCCATGCTAGAAATAGTGATTAATATGGTAGGAAGACTACAGAAATTTCTAGAAGGGCTTTTGCAGCTTTAGATGGTCAGAATTAGCCAATTTCCTCCTTCAGATTACAATTAGGTGCTGAGAAAGTGTTTCTTATTTGTGGACATTATGAGCAGCAGTAACTTTGCCAGGCATTGAGGTTTGCACTAATGTGCTTTCAGGCTTTTCCCTCTTTGATGAGCCAGAACTACATTTCCCAGAATTCCCTTGTTCAAAATGACCTCTAGCTCCATGGGACTTGGATGGTAGAACAGAAACAGTAGCTACTAGGATCTGAAGGAATGGTCACTAGGGCCACTGTAGCTCACATTAGGTCTCCTGGCCCTCCTGGAGTAGAGTCAATAGCTGTCTGCCATTCTGGAGTCTACATCCAGGTCAGAGGTATGTGTAATTGTGCAGGGTGCCATCTTCTCTGTGAGGTGATCTCTTCTTAGAATTTTGACGTGATGGAAGCTGACTACAAATTGCACTTTTCCCTCCTGGGCTATAGCTCACCCATGCTTGCCTTTCTACCCAGCTTATTTATGATTTGTTCATTTATTTTTTTTTTGCCAGTCCTGGGCCTTGGACTCAGGCCCTGAGCACCGTCCCTGGCTTCTTTTTGCTCAAGGCTAGCACTCTGCCACTTGAGCCACAGCACCACTTCTGGCCATTTTCTGTATATGTGGTGCTGGGGAATCGAACCCAGGGCTTCAAGCATATGAGGCA
This sequence comes from Perognathus longimembris pacificus, assembly GCF_023159225.1. Taxonomy (NCBI): domain Eukaryota; kingdom Metazoa; phylum Chordata; class Mammalia; order Rodentia; family Heteromyidae; genus Perognathus; species Perognathus longimembris. Next base: position 49,914,172 of record NC_063178.1, on the reverse strand, counting down.
AGCGCTCTTGACACTAGGCCATATCCCCAGCCCCTATTTAATGTAATTTTTAACCATCTGTGAGTCCCACTGTGTGACAGTGACGTTAAGAACCTCAGGCAGGACAGAATCCTTTCCATAGAGCTGTGAGTTCATCTACACCCTACTTCCATAGTATGCAAATCTCTACAATAAATATTTATTTTGGTTGTTATGGAAATTTTGGATTTCCTAATAAAACCCTCATTGGTGGGTCATCCTTTTGAAGCTGGGCCAAATTTTAAAGTGTGCATGGGGTCAGTGAATTTTTGACTACCATGCTAAAAGGGAAGAATCACTATGAAACCCTTGATTCATGTTGAAAGAGAAGAAAAAAGGAGGGACAGAAAGCATAAAACTGTCAAAGTGAAGCAGCTAGAAAATAAAACCAAGCCAGAAATAGGTGTTCTCTGCGCAGATTTGAGAGAGGGATTATGGGTACCAAACAGGTCCTGTCTCAGATTGCAGAAGATATTGCCACCTTCAACACTACTACATTCAGCTTCATTTTGGTCCCCAGGTCCACAGTTGAAGGTGGATGGGATGATCTCAGGAAGATCCACAGTGCAACAATAAATCTGAGACTTTCCCAGTTTAGTCCTACTGTCTTGAGAAATGAATCTCTGCTCCTATGCATTTTCTATCTGTATCGACTGTATAACAGGTGGGTTGACATATGGGTTTCTGCATCCCCAAATCTGTGTTCCTGAGGATCGACATGGTACAGAGGGGAGTGGCACAGGGAGTTCTGGTTAAGTGTTTTACCCTCATGAATCGGGCTCATGGGGAAGGCACCCTCAAAATACCCAGCTGTCCAGAGACAGGCAAAGGTTGTGGTTCTGAAGGGAGGGGGAACTTGCAACACTACATTAAAAAACCTATCCTGGGTACCAGTAGCTCACAGTTGTATTCTTAAGCAAATTGTATCAAGGATTTGGGGCATGCTGTTTACATTATTAACAATTCTTGACTTTCCAGATGTTTTGAGACAGTGCACGAAGTTCTGTTTATTTTTGCATGGGATTTTTGAGGGAAGGGTGATCATGACAAATTATTGAATGTGCTACCTGATGCCTGCATGCTGTCCTGCATGTCTGTCATAATCACCCTTCCCTCAGAAATCTCAGGCTACAATAACAGAAAAATTTCACAACAATATATAGCTAATATTACATCACAATATACATTATTTGCTCAACGAATCTGATTGCCCTTAAGCACAATTTATAAAGGATTTGGAGGCATGTTGTATACAGCATTTAAAAGGCTTGGCTACCCAGATATGTAGAGACAGTGCACAAAGTTCTGTTTATTGTAGCCAGGGATTTCTGAGAGGAGGGTGATCATGACAGGATGTTGACTGTACCTCCTCGTGCCTGACATTCTGCCTGCTTGCCTGACTGCTTGGGTACTTGTAATGATCATCCTTCTCTCAGAAATCCCTAGCTGCAATAAACAAAATATTTTCAAGAAAACCTAGGTATTATTATGTCAATATTGACATTATTTGCTGAATCAATCTGGCTGTCCTTAAGGAAATGTATAAAATATTTGGGGGACTGTTGTTTACATTATTAAAAATGCTTGCATTCCCAGATGTTTTGTGACAGTGCACGAATTTCTGTTTATTGTAGCCTGGGATTTCTGAAAGAATGTTGATCATGGCAGGATGTTCACTGTTCCTCCTAATGCCTTCCTGCCTGCCTGCCTGCCTGTGATGATCATCCTTCTCTCAGAAATCCCCAGCTACATTAAAAAAATACAAAAAAAAAAAACACATAGCTACTATTGTGTCATTGTGGACATTATTCGTTCAGCCAATCTGGCTGCCCTTAAACACCATGTATAATGGATTTGGGGGCATGTTGTATACATTATTATGAACACTTGTCTTCCCATATGTGTTGAGACAGTTTGGCAAGTTGTGTTTATTGTAGCATGGGATTTCTGAGAGAAGGATGTTCATGACAGGATGTTACCTGTACCTCCTAATGCCTGCCTGCCTGCTTGCATCCCTGCCTGCCTTCCTGCGTGCATGCCTGCCTGTCATAGTCACTTAGCTCTCAGAAATCATAAGCTATAATAAACAGAAAAATTTTACAACAAAACATAGTATTCTGTCATAATAGACATTATGTGCTCAACCAATCTGAAAGCCTTTAAGGACAATTTATAAAGGATTAGGAGGCATGGTGCATATATCATTAAAAATGCTTGCCATCCCAGGTGTGTTGAGAACAGTGCATGAAGTCTGTCTATTGTAGCCTGGGATTTCTGAGGGAAGAGTGATCATGACAGGATATTGACTGTACTTCCTAATGACTGCCTACCTTCCTGCAACCCTGTCATGATAAAACTTCTCTCAGAAATCCCAGGATACAATAAGAAGGAAAAATATACAAAATCATAGCTACTATTATGCCATGATTGACAATATTTCTCAACTAAACTGGCTGCCCTTAAGCACAACGTATGAAGGATTTGGGGGCATGATGTATACATTATTAAAAATGCTTTCCTTCCAAGATATGTTGAGACAGTGCATGAAGTTCTTTTTATTGTAACCTGGGATTTCTGAGAAGGGTGCTTATGAAGGAGGTTGACTCTACCTCCTAATGTCTGCCTGCCTGCCTGCCTGTGATGATCATACTTCTCTAAGAAATCCTAGGCTACACACAAGAGAAAAAAATTATAACAAAACATAGCTACTATTATGTCATTATGGCCATTATTTACTCCACTAATCTGGCTGCCCTTAAGCACAATATGTAAAAGGTTTGTGGGGGTGTTGTTTAAAGTTTTTAAAATGCTCCCCTTCCCAGATGTTTTGAAACAGTGCGCAATGTACTGCTTATTGTAGCCTGTGATTTCTGACAAGAGGGTAATCAAGCCAGATGTTGACTTTTCCGCCTAAGACCTGCCTGCCTGCCTGCCTACCTGTCATGATCATCCATCTCTCAGCAATCATAGGTAACAATAAACAGAAAAATGTACAACAAATATGGCTATGATTATGTCATTATGGACATTTTTTGCTCAAACAATCTGGCTGTTTTTAAGCCCAATGTATAAAGGATTTGGGCACATGTTGTATACATTATTAAATATGCTTGCCTTCACAGATATGTTCAGAGAGTCCATGAAGTGCTCTTTATTGTAGCCTGGGATTTCTGAGCGAATGGTGATCATGATAGTATGTTGACTGTACCTCCTAAGGCCTGCCTTACTTCCTCCCTGCCTGTCTGCGTTCCTGCCTGTCATGATCACCCATCTCTGAGAAATCCCACGCTATAATAAAGAGAAAAAATATACAACAAAACATAGCTACTATTAGGTCATAATGGAAATCATTTGCTCAACCAAACTGACTGCCCTTAGGCAAAATTTATAACGGATTGGGGGCATGTTGTGTATATCATTAAAAATGCATGCCTTCCCAGATGTGTTAGGCAGTGCATGAAGTTCTCTTTATTGGAGCTTGGGAGTTCTGAGACAAGGGTGTACATGACAGGATGTAGACTGAACCGCCTAATGCCTACCTGCCTGCCTGCTTGCCTGTCATAATCATTCTTCTCTCAGAAATCCCAGGCTACAATAAACAGAAAAAATTAGAAACAAAATATAGCTACCATAATGTCATTATGGACATTATTTGCTCAACCAATCTGTCAGTCCTTACCACAGTGTATAAAGGATTTGGGTGCCTGTTGTATACATTATAAAAAATGCTTGCCTTACCAGCTGTGTTGAGAATGTGCAGGAAGTGATGTTTATTGTAGACTGGGATTTCTTAGAGAATGGTGGTCATGACAGGATGTTGACTGTACCTAGTATTTCCTGCCTGCCTGCCTGCCTGTCAGGATCACACATCTCCCAGAAATCCCAGGCTACAATAAACAGAAAACATAAAAAAAACACAGCTATTATTATGTCAAAATGGACATTTTTTGCCTAACCAATCTGACTGCCCTTAAGCACAATGTATAAAGGATTTGGGGGCATGCTGTATATATTACTAAAAATGCTTTTCATACCAAATGTGTTGAGACAGTTAAAGAAGTTCCGCTTACTGTAGTCTCAGATTTCTGAGATAAGAGTGAACATGACAGGATGTTGACTGTACCACCTACTGCCTGCCTAACTACCTGCCTGCCTGACTGCTTGCTTGCCTGCTTGACATGATCACTCTACTCTCAGAAATCCCATGGTACAATCAACAGATAAAATTTACAAAAATACATAGCTACTATTATGTCATGATTGACCTTATTTGCTCAACCAATTTGTCTATCCTTAAGCAAAATGTACAAAGAAATTTGGGGGCATGCTGTATACATGATTAAAAATGCTGGCCTTCCAGATGTGTGCAGACAGTTCACCAAGTCCTATTTATTGTAGCCAGTGATTTCTGTAAGAAGGGTGATCATGACAGCATATTGATTGTACCACCTAATGCCTACATGGCTTTCTGTTTGCCTGAGATCCTGCCAGCATGCCTGCCTGCCTGCGTGCGAAACACATGCAACATTCTATCAGAAATCCCAGGCTAAAATAAAACAAAATAATTTACAAAAAACAGAGCTCCTATTATGTCAACATGTACATTAGTTGCTCAACCAATCTGGTTGTCCTTAATCCAATGTATAAAGGACTTGTGGGCATATTGTATACAGCATTTAAAAGGCTTGCTTTCCCAGATATATAGAAACAGTGCAGGAAGTTTTGTTTGTTGTAGCCTTGAATTTCTGAGAGAAGGGTGATAATGACCGGATGTTTACTGTACCTCATAATGACTGCTTGCCTGCCTGCCTGCTGGCCTGCCTGCCATGATCACCCATCTCTCAGAAATCCCAGGCTACCATAATCAGGAAATATTTACAACAAAACATGGCTACAATTATGTCAAAATAGACATTATTTCCTCAATCAATGTGATTGCCCTTAAGCACAATTTATAAAGGATTTGGGGTTATGTGGTGTACAGCATTTAAAGGCTTGCCTTCCCAGATATGTAGAGACAGTGCACAATGTTCTGTTTATTGTAGCATGGAATTTTTGAGAGAAGGGTGACCATCACAGGATGTTGACTGTACCTCCTAATGCCTGCCTTCCTTCCTGCGTGCCTGACTGCCTGGGTGCCTGTAATGATCACCCTTTTCTCAAAAATCCCTTGCTACAATAATGAGAAAATATGTTCAAGAAAACCTAGCTATTATTATGTCAATATTGACATTATTTCCTCAATGTGGCTGCCCTTAAGCACAATGTACAAAGGTTTTTGGAGTATGTTATGTTATTACTAAAACTGCTTTCTTTCCCAGATGGGTTGAGACAGTACACAAAGTTCTCTTTATTTTATCCTGGAATTTCTGAGAGAAGGTTGTATATGAAAGATGTTGATTGTGCCGCCTAATGTCTACCTGCCTGCCTGCCTGCCTGTGATGATCATCCTTCTGTAAAAAATCCTACGCTACGATAAACAGAAAATTTTATAACAAAACATAGCTATAATTATGTCATTATGGACATAATTTGCTCCACCAATCTGGCTGCCCTTAAGCAAATGTATAAAAGATTTGGGGCTCTGGTGTTCACATTATTAAAAATGCTTCCATTCCCAGAGGTGTTGAGAGAGTGCACAATGTACTGTTTATTGTAGACTGGGATTTCTAATAGCAGGGAGATAATGACAGGATGTTTACTGTAGCTCAAAATGCCTGCCTGCCTGCTTGCCTTCCTGCATACATTCCTGTCATATTCACCCTTCTCTCAGAAATACCAGGCAACAGTAAACAGAAAAAATTGCAACAAAATATAGTGACTATTATAACATTATCGACAGTATTTGCTCAAACAATCTGGCAGCACTTAATCACAATGTATAAAGAATTTGGGGGTATGTTGTATACATTATTAAGAATGCTTGCCTTCCCAGATGTGTGGACAAAGTTCTGTTTATTAGAGTTTGGGATTTCTGAGAGAAGGGTGATCATGACAGGATGTTGACTGCACCTCCCGATGCCTGCCTGCCTGCCTGCCTGCCTGTCATGATCAAGCTTCTCCTAGAACCAGGCTACCATAAACAGAAATGAATTCAACAAATCATAGCTACTATTATGCCATAATTGGCCTCATTTGACCAACCATTCTGACTTGACAGATTTAGCATAATCTGTAAAGGATTTGGGGGCATGCTGTATACATTATTAAAAATGCTTGCCTTCCCTTTTGTGTTGAGAGAGTGCACCAAGTCCTGTTTATGGTAGCTTTGGATTTCTGAGAAAAAGGTGATCATGACAGAATGTTGACTATACTTCCTATTGTCTGCCTGCCTGCCAGCCTGCCTGCCTGCCTGCCTGCCAGTCATGTACACACTTCTCTGAGAATTTCATGGCAACAATAAACAGAAAATATTTACAACAAAGCACAACTACTATTATGTCATTATGGACAATAATTGCCAAAACAATCTAGCTTCCCTTAAGCACAAAATATACAGGATTTGGGGGTTGTTGTAGACATTATTAAAAATTCTTGTGTTCCCAGATGTGTTGAGACAATGCACAAAGTTTTGTTTATTGTAGCCTGTGATTTCTGAGAGAAAGGTTATCATCACAGGATATTGACTGTACCGCATAATGCCTACCAGCCTATGTGCCTGTCATGATCAACATTCTCTCAGGAATCACAGGCTACAATAAACAGAAATAATGGACAACAAAACATAACACTATTATGTCATTACGTACATTTTTTCTCAACCAATCTGGCGGCACTTCAGCACAATACATGAATGATTTGTGGACATGTTCTAAAAATTGTTAAAAATGCCTTGCCTTCCCAGATGTGTTTTGACAGTGCATGAAGATCTGTTTAGTGTAGACTGGAATTTCTGAGAGAAGGGTGATCATTACAGGATGTTGACTGTACCTCATAATGTCTCCTTGCCTGCCTGCTTGTCATGATTATGCTTCTTTCAGAAATCCCAAGCTACAATAAAAAATAATTTACAACAAATCATATCTATTATTATGTCATAATTTACATTATTTTCTCAGTCAATCTATCTGACCTTAAGCACAGTATATAAAGGATTTGGTGGCATGTTGTATACATTATTAAAAAGGCTTACTTTCCCAGATGTGTTGGGACAGTGCCTAAGTTCTTTTTATTGTATCCTGAGATTACTGAGAGAAGGGTGATTATGACAGGATGTTGACTGTACTTCCTATGCCTGCCTGCCTGCCTGTCTGTCATGATTACCTACCGATAATCAATCCCAGGTTAAAGAAATAGAAAAAAGTTACAACCAAACACAGCACTATTTTGTCATTATGGACATTATTTGCTCAGTCAATCTATCAGCTCTTAAGCACAATGTATAAAGTATTTGGGGGCATGCTGTATACATTTACAAAAATGCTTGCCTACTGATTTTGCTCAGAAGGTAGAGGCAGCTGGAGGTACCTTTTAACTTACGTTTTAGCTTAGAAAGTCAACTCCATTTCAGCTGTCCTTTCCTCCTAATCCCTTCTGCAGGATCCCCTAGCACTTGCCACAGGACCTGGCTGGCTGGCTTGCGCTGAGGCCACTGATGGGTGTGCTGGCCACAGGTAGTGTGAACTTCCAACATGACCTGCTCCCCCAGCTTTTATGTGCACACACCTCTGATTTTCCACACCACGGTGAGAGAAAGTTTCTGAGTTCTGCACCCCTTCCTGGAATTGCTGTGCTCTTAGGCATTACTTTGGGACCTTCACACTGCAGCAGGGTCTGGGAAGAATGGTGACTATCCTGTCAGCCACTCTCTTACAGCCCTGCCTAGTACTCCAGTTGGAGGCTGTGGCCTCCACTTGCGGCTGCCCAGAGGGAAGGACATTCTCCTGTGACTCACAACTCTCTAGCCCGCTCAACCAGTCAAAGGAAAACTGGTCCAAGATTCTGCTAGAACTGTGAAAGCACAAGGGAATGGCAGGCAGACAAGCAATTCAGACTTTCTTCACATGTGTTTGGGTGCCATCATCCTCCCAGTGAAATTCTGAGGACAAGCTGAAACTACTAAGTTGTGTGGGTAAGCTGGGTCTCCTTCATGGAGGGAGAGGGCTAGGGCGATGTTCTTTAGGAGTTGCATATGGTGGTACCATCCAAGGCATTGTTCTCCCCATGGCCGCAATTCTGTTTTAAGTTCTCTCTGATGACCAGGTACATGCCCGTGGCTTCATTGAATGCTCTGTGCTGTATTGCCTGTTGAGTCTCAGCTGCATTCTACCCCATGTCACACATGACTGCCACAATAATGGGGTCCAGCTTGCTGGGTACTGGCTAATCAGGACCCATGCCACATACCACATCAGCCAAGGGTGCTCCAGTATTTGTTCAACATTGGGCCTTTGACTGCAGTCCACAGTTAAAAGTGGGAAAGTAGGTCATGTCCCTTTGCATTTAGGTATAGTGGAGGGCTATTCTTGGCCTCTACAACTAGGAACTGTATGTCAGCAAACTTTCTCCCCTCAAAGGGGAAATTTTGCTGTCATCACATATTAAATGATGCCCAAGTTCCAAATGTCCATTTTGTAGGCATCATACAGTTTGTGTAGGAACATTTCTGAGTGTCAGAATATCAAGACTCCACAAGCTCCCTTTATCAACTAGCCTGTGGTCGTCATGACACTCAGCCTAAAATCACTGACCTTGGCATTGTGTTTGGCTTCCAACAGGATGTGGTTGGGCTGGAGGTCTCAGAGTGTAATTCCATTCTCGTGAAGAGAGTGCACAGCACTCACAATCTGTTTGAAGAGCCTCCTGGTTTTATGCTTGAATATGTGGCTGCAGGAGGATTTGCACATCAACCCCTTGAGGTGTCCCCACATGGCCAACTCCAGGATAAGATATAGTCTTTACCCACCATGACCTCGAAAAACCAGATGATGTGTGGGTGACGTATGCTCCGGACAATGTTTACCTCATTTTCTATGCCATGGCTCTCCAGGTCTCTCTTCAGGAGAACTTTCATGGCCAGCCTTGTGTCTGTGAGGCAGTGATGGGCCACTTTCAGATATCCAAAGCTACCATGGCCGATGGTCTCCTTCAGTTGATACTGTCCAATGATGGTGATCTCCTCCTCCCCTTCTGAGGAAGAATTAAAGGAAACATTGTTGTATATTGACTTCTTTCCCCTGGCATGGCAAATAGTCAATCTTATAATTATCTCGAATGTTCTAAATGAAGATGACACAAGAAATTTTAACCAAAATGAGCTAAACTATAAAACAAACAAGTAAATATAAGCACCAGAATAATGAAAAGAAATACGCAAACAAAAACCACAGCAACACAGCTCCCTCCCAAACCCCTTCACAAATAAAGTCTTAGAGTCTTTCGAAGTTAGTCCAGCAGGTCACCAAGAAAAGCTCCCAGTGCTGTAACTGTCAAAAGTGGAGAGAAGCTTCTTGTATACCCTACTAGGGATGCCTCACAATGCCTGATGATATCAGTGAGCAAATTGACCAATCACAAGTGGGACCAGTGACATCAGTGAGGAATGGACCAATAGGGCCCAGCACGCACCCACTGACATGTATGCTCTTGAGCCTGGAGGACTGTTGCAGAAGTCCCTCCCCACATTGTTGTGATTGCCACGCCCCACTGCATAAGAAAGAGGAAATTAGGCCCTACTCTGTGGGGACCAGAACCTCCACCCCTGTACTGCCGGAGGCGAGGTGAAGAGGAGGAGGAGAGAAGAGGGGAGTGAAGTGGAGCAGAGAGGAATGAGACCAGCCAGATAGCAGGGCTGAGAGGAGAACTGAGCAGGCCTGAGAAGAGGGAGCAGTGAGCCATGCCAGGCCTGCCATAGGAATGGAGAGAGCCAAACCAGGCCAGCCAGAGGAGGGGGGCGAACCCAAACTGGAGCCTTAGGCCTGAGGAAGAGTCTTAGGCCTGAGATCTGAGGGAGAGTCCCAAGCCTTAGGCCTGAGCAGAAATCTTAGGCCTGAGGCCTGAGGGAGGAGTCCAGAGCCTGATGATGGCAGAGAATCCTAAAGCCTGTGTGGGAGGCTTGAGGCTTAAAGTTTGAAGAGAGGCAAGGCCTACAGGAAAGAAGCCTGCTCCTCGGCAAGTAGGGAGATTTGGACATATGGAGGCCTGAGGCTGAGGTGGTTAGAATTTAAGGTAGAGGTTCAGAGTTCAGGTTAAGACAGGTCTCTGTTCTGAGTTCTGGGTAACTAACTCAGGACAAGGTAATTGCAGGTGAGCATAAGGAAGTGGAGGTGGATCTGCTTCTGCGTTTTAGGTTGTAAATAAAATACCTTTGCAAATAAAGCTCCTTCCCATCTTAGGTGTGCCTCCGTGGATTATTCTCGCTCTCGAAATACAATAATTTTTTTTCAAATATTCTGTTTCTACCTGAGAAGGGAGAGCAGACATCCAAGATTATTTCATAGTTTTGTCCACATCTGCCATTCTCATTTGAGTTTTCTGTTTGTACCATTTTCTATGCTTCTTTGACTTGCTTCTGTTTTTGATTAGCTTAATCATTTTTTCTCTCTTTTACATTTAATTTTATTGTCAATGTGACATATAGAGGGGTTACTTACATACATAAGGTAGTAAATACATTTCTTGTCACACTTTTTATCACCTCTTTCATTCTCCCATCTCCCCCCTTTAAAATTCCCCCTTGCCAGAGAGTACAGTTAATTAATGACATATTTTCTTGTGAGTATCACTGTTGCATTGGTTTGCCCTTTCTCTTTTGTCTCAACACTTTGAGATAAATGTATATACAATAACCAGGGCACCAAAATCAAATAAAGGGACAACACATACCTGAAGTTTATTCTACTTGAGAGGTCTTTTTTGTTCTTGCTGTTGAACTCTGGGTCTGGATGCTGTCACTAAGCTGACCTTAAGCTCAAGGCTAGCTCGGTACCACTAGAGTCACAGCACCACTTCTGGATTTCTGGTGGTGTGAGCCACCGGTGCCTAATTTAAAAGTTCTTTTCAAGGAAAATAAATAATGGGTGGGGCAGTGGTGGCTCATATCTGCAATTCTAGCTACTCAGGAGGCTGAGATCTAAGAATCTCATTTAAAGCCAGCCTGGGCAGGAAAGTCCTTGAGATGTTTCTCAGCAATTAATTATCAGAAAACTGCAAGTGTCCCTGTCACCTCAAGTATGATAGGGCTACCCTTAAGCACAAATGCTGAGGGACAGTTTGCAGGCCCTGTGTTCCAGCCCTAGGTCTGACAACAACACAGTATTAAACATGGGATGGGCATAATAATGCCATAGTCACAAACACAGAAGGCAGAAGAGGCTGAGGCAGGAGGTTTGTGGGGTGAGGGGGATTGGCCTGTGTAATTATTTTCAGTCCAACTTACCATAGGAAAACTTAATTCCAAAAACTATACCAGAAAGTTCACTGACAAAAAATCTCAGAGAGCCGTAATTCCACAACCGTATTTCATTTTGTCAATTATATTGACCTACTACTTTATTCTTCCTCCTTTAAAAAGTCTCCATAAATAGTTGGTGTCATTTACCATTGTTGGTTTATCCATGAGGGTTACTTACACATCCAAACTTATACTTTCCCTTGTAACACTGGTTTTTCTGATTCTCTCCCTCCCTACTTTCCTCTATTTACCCCTCTGTCTTCTTTACCATATTCTGCTATTCTCTTCGTTTTCTTTGTTACATTTTTCCTCCCTTTGTCTCTTTCTTTATTCTTTTTTATATAGAAGAGGATAATGTTGCCAAGCTGAATTGGATTTATGATCTTTCTGCCTCTGTGTTCTGAATGGCAGGGCTACAGGAATATATGGCCATGACTGGTGTGGCCATTATCTTTTATCATAGATTGCTCTCTCTCTTCCCTAGACTCTTCACACACATTACACTATTTCACGTCCTAGATGTCTCTTAGACTATTTTCTCAATTTCCTTTCTTTTCTGTCCCATTCAGGAGCCCATATCCCCAGGGAATTGCCAGCCAGTGCCAGGCATACCCAACACTGTCCAAGACCACGTATCTTGGGCACAGACCCATTCAGGCACAGCATATGAAAGAGAATAGGTGAGGTATAGATTTTTCCTTCAATTCAGGACTGCAAGTCATTAGCTGAGCAGGTCCCTTTATCAGAAAGTACTCCAAAAGGAAGTCCCAGGTCAAAACTGCATCAATTCTGACAATCACTTGCCTCAGTTTTCAGATGTGGACAGATCTAGTCTGTGCATCTAGTGAATAGAAAGAGACAGAAATAATGAAGTATCACTTCTGATACTAAGTTATTAATGGCTATTACTCTCACTGTGACATCTCTCTATATCTTTATCTCTCATTCACCCTTTGTTCCTGGTGAAACAACTGCATGAGTGAGCAGACTATGGAAAAGGCCCCATGACAAGGAGATGCAGCTTCCAGATGATGGCTGGCGGACATGAGCTGGGAAGGAGTCAAGCCTGGTAATGACCATGGCCCTAACAGAAAATTTCATTTTTCTCCTGAGCTCCTTACTCACATCCCCCCTGCAAGCTTCTCGTGGACTTCTAACCCCTAGAAACTGAGTGAGAGTAGATGCTTGGTGTTCAACAATATTTGCTACACAGGCAAGCCACTGAAATGGTGAGAAATATAAAACAGAGGTCATGTGAGTCACCCTCTCTACATCGATGACTCATGGACTACAGTTCAGTTATAGTCTATACATTATTAAATTCACTGTCTAGTTCCCAAATATGTGGGGCGCTGTTACTGAACTTACTTGCACCTCAGTTTACCCTTAGGTATATATGTATTTTATAAATTGTCAGTTTTGATGAGACAGCTTACATTCAAGTATATTCATCTGAAAAAAGGCTTAAATCGTCCTTGGGTGCAATGACTGTAGCTATTACATTATATGAGAAACACTTGAATTTTTAAAAATCAATTGAACATCCTGAAGTTGTCAGAGAGGTTGATGAAATCCGCACAGTCAGGGCTAAGATGCTTTATGCTGAGTTCTGTAGTTCTCAAAGGAGAATCTGGACCCTATAGCTCTTGACATTAAGGTGGGCAATTCTGCCATATAGCAGACTTTGAATCAACTTCAATTCAAAGCCTTTTGTAATTCATTGAATCCTACTTAAAATGACAAGGGAAGCCTGGAGGTGAGGGCTCTTGCCTGCAATCCCAGCTACTCAGGAATCTGAGATCTGAAGATTTTGGTTCACAGCTAACCCTACCTCCAATTAACTATGAGAATACTGGAAGTTGAGCTGTGGCTCAAAGTGATAGAGAGCTAGCCCCGTGACAACAAAAGACAATGTCCATGATTAGATAATTGATTAAAACACACAACAGAGAAATACAATCCAGATCAGAGTGATAGTTCAATTGACAATCGAGTTGTCAAATATCACAGAGGAATGAGGAAAATCTTGTATGTTTAAACTCATAGGGTGTTTGAACTAAAAACAACATGAGATGAAACCTTCCACCTTCTTTTTCTCTTTGCAGCTCCCGGTTGTTAGCACTTGCCTTAAGGCTCTTTTGAACATGATGACTTGAACTCAGATCACCTGAATGACCTTCTCTCCTGGAGTCAAGAAGGATATTGCCTTTCATAACAGAAAAGATTAAAGGAACATAATTCCAACTTGTGCACACATCTTCCATTTAACCATTTGAGTCTAGAAGGAAGATGGGCAGTTACCCATCAATTGTCTTAGAAACCCACAATCTGTACCACTTTTTCCCAAACCTCCATCCATCAGTATTTTTCTTAGAGCCATCTGTGTGCCTTCAGTGATTTGTTCAAAACACACATGGACTGGAAGAGTGCTTTGTGGAGTGCTACTGTAATTCCACTGACTTCTCTGACCAGTGGGAGACTTAGCCTCAGAACAGATATCCTGATGCCTTATTAGCAAACTAGTAGGCCTATGGGGAAACATCTCCATTAAACTCTCCTGTATTTGTTGGCCAAAGGAAGCCACTTTGTCATGAGACTCTCCCCCCACCCTGTATAGAGCCTCCCTGGGGAGACTTGTTTGCCCAGCTGTTCCAGGGAAAGCTTTTCACAGTAAATAGGGAAGTTAATGGTCTAAGTTAATTAGTCTTGAGGAAACAGTAGCTAGGTGATAGAGTTTTGCCTTGACTGGTTTGATCCTTTGCAGTAGTGACAAGCTTTGTTGTAGGGACTTCCTTTGTAATAGTGACATCCCCAAATTTGGTACTGGTATGGATATCTTTCTGTATTAATTTTACTCCAGAAGTTGTGAATTGATTTCTAACCATATATAAACCCTGGCCCTCCTAAAATAAAGTGTGCATTGGTTCACTGGACTTTGCATCCCATGTGTCCTGACTTTCGGCTGCAGTTACCTGTGTGTGTGTGTGTGTGTGTGTGTGTGTGTGTGTGTGTGTGTATGTTTAAGAAATAAAATAAAATATGAAAAACATCGCATGTAAAACATATGAAAGCACAAAATATAAAATGTATTCTGTACGGAATCTATGAAAATACAATATATGAATGTATCGTGTCCTTAAAACATGGTGCAGGTTACAATGCAGTGCACATGGAGTCGATAAAACACGATGAACCCTATAACATACATGAAAGCCTGTGGAATGGAACATATGTGAGTATATATAAAATATAAATATATAGATATAAAACGTAAAATGTATAAATATAAAATATAAGTATATATAAAGATAAATTATAAATATACATATAAAATGTATAAATATAAAATATATGTATGTAAATATAAAATATAAATATATATAAAATACAAGTATATATAAATATAAATTATAAGTATACATAAATATAAAATATCAATAAATATAACTATAAAACATAAGTATATATAAATATATGTAAATATAAAGCACAAGGTATATAAGATGTTAAAATATAGATGTACTAATATATGTTATCAAATTTTATATTTGCATACAGGGTATTTTTATATATTCTGCCTATATTTAGTGATGAGACGGGGATGGGACTCAGTTTCCCCAGCGGCGTTCCGGGGGGGAGGACTTAGCAATCAGCACCCTCCAGGCAGACAGACAAGCAGACAGGCAGGCCCCATAGATAGGCAGACAGACAGACACATAGACATAGACAGGAAGACAGACAGAGTTGTCGCACTAGGCCTGTCTACCCATCTGTCTGTCCGTCCGTCCCTCCACCTCTGTGTCTGTCTGCCTGACTGTCTGTCTTTGTGTCTGTATCTGTCTCCCTGCCTGTCTTTCTCTGTGTGTCTGTGTCTCCTTGCCTGTCTTTCGGTCTGTCTCTGTGTCTTTCTGTCTGTGTGTTTATCTGTCTGTCTCTGTCTCCTTGTCTATCTGTCTGCCTGTCTACCTGTCCATCTGCACCCACTTGTCTGTCTTCCAGTGTATCTGTCTGTCTGTGTTCTGTGTACCTGTCAGTCCACCCTGTCTGTGAGTCTGTCTCTCTGGTCTCCTTGTCTGTCTGTCTCTGCGTCTGTTTTCCAATGTATTTGACTATCTGTGCATCTATCTCCCTGTCTGCCTGTCTGTCTCTGTGCCTGTTTTTGTCAACCTGTGAGTCTGTCTCCTTGTCTGTTTGTCTTCCTGTCTATGCCTGTGTCTATGTGTCTCTGTCTTTTTGTCTTCTAATGTATGTGTCTGTCTCCTCATCTATCTGTCTGTGTCCATCTGTCTCTGTGTGTTTGTGTGTCTGTTGCTGTGTCTGTGTGTCTCTGGGCCTCCTCTCTACACCTACCTGTCTGTGTGTCTGTCTTCTAATGTATGTGTCTGTCTGGCTGCCTGTCAGACTGTCTCCTTGTCTGTCTTCCTGTCTATGCCTGTGTCTGTCTGTCTGCATCTGTGTCTGTCTGTCTGTCTGTCTGTATCTGTGTTCCAATGTATGTGTCTGTCGGTCTGTCTCCTCACCTATCTATGTGTCTGTCTGTCTGTCCCTCAGCCTGTCTGTCTGTGTGTCTCTGGACCTCCTCTCTGCATCTGCCTGTCTGTGAGTCTCATTCTCTGTGTCTGTCTGTCCACCTATGTCTGTCACTGTCTGTGTGCATCTACCTGGGAGTCTGTCTTTCTGTGTCCTCATCTATCTGTCTTCTGGTCTATGCCTGTGTCTGTGTGTCTTTCTTCCAATGTATGTGTCTATCTTTTCTGTCTGCCTGTGAGTCTGTCTCCCTGTCTGTCTCTGTGTCTGTGTGTCTCTGTGTCTGTCTCTCTATCTCCTTGTCTGTCTCTGTCTTCCAATGTATGTGTCTGCCTGTCTGTCTTTCTGTGTCTGTGTCTTTCAGTATGTCTGTCTGTCTCTGTGTGTCTATCTGTCTCCTTGTGTGTCTCCCAATGTATGTGTGTCTGTGTGTCTCTGTGTCTGTCTTCATATGTGTGTGTGTGTCTGTCTTTCTCTGTGTCTGTCTACCTGTAAGTCTGTCTCCTTGTCTATCTATGTTTCCCTGTGTCTGTCTGTGTGCCTCAGGGCTTCCTCTCTGCACCTGCCTCTCTGTGAATCTCTCTGCCAGTGTGACTGTCTGTCCGCCTGTCTGTCTTCCACTGTGTGCATCTGTCTGTCTTTTTTCTGTTGGTCTGTGAGTCTGTCTCCCTGTCTGTCAGTCTGTCTATCTAGCTGCAAGTCTGCCTTTCTGTCTCCTTGTCTATGTGTCTGTCTACCTGTGAGTCAGGCTGTCTATGCCTATATGTGTGTGTCTATGTGTAATTCTCTCTGTCTGTCTCTTTCCATGTCTGTCTCTGTTTGTGTGTCTGTCTTCCATTTTATGCAGATCTGTCTTTTCTGTCCATCTGTGAGTCTGTCTCCCTGTCTGTCTGTGTCTACCTGTGAGTTTGTCTTTCTGTCTCCTGTCTACCGATGTGTCTCTGCACCTGTCTGTGTATGTGTCTATTTGTCTGTCTGTCTACCTGTGAGTCTGTCTGTCTCCTTGTCTGTCTCTCTGTCGCCAGACATTTCATGACACGATGATCTCAGAACCTGGAGAAATAAATAGAAATAGAGGGGAAAAAAAGAAAATGAGGACCACATTCAGCTGAGTTCTGGTTGTTTTATTCTTCATGTTTTCCAAAGACTTCCAGAACTTTTCAACTCCTAGAAAATAAATGAAAAATTATGTCACAATATTAAAATCAATTACCAATAAATAAAAATATTATAAATGATAAACATTGTAGATGATGAATACTATAAATCTTAAGTAAATGATAAATGTTATAATAAATAAGTTATAAATAAATAAATACAAATATGTAAATAAAAATAAATACTATAAAGAGTAAACACTGTAAATGATACTGTAAATCATAAATAAATGATGAATAAGTATTATAATGTTATAAATAAAACAAATATAAATGAAATATGAATCAGTAAAACACTAATAATCAAAAATGATAAACATTATAAATTATAAACACTTTAAATGATTACTATAAATTACAAGTAAGAAATAAATGGCATAATAAATATTGTAAATGATGAGTATTATAAATGATAAATGCTGTAAATGATAAATACTATAAATCATGAGTGATAAATGTTATAATACATAAGTTATAAATAAATAAACACGAACATAAACGGGATAGAAGTCAATAAAACTGTAATAAGCAAGGCCACGCCCCGAGGAACTCAGAGACAACAGGCCAGGCCCCAGCAGAGTGCAGGGACGCCAGGCCACGACCCCTGCGCGAGGCCACGCCCCCACAGAGTATATTGATACCAGGCCAGGACCCTGAGCAGCCAAGGGTCTCCAGGCCACACTGAGGAGGGGCGAGGGGACACCAGGCCATGCCCCTGAAAGAAATGCCATCCCCTCAATGAGCCAGGGAGGCCAGGCCATGTCCCCCAGGTGCACAGGATGACAGGCCATGCCCCTGGATGGCAGGCCACGCCCATGAATAACAGGCTACAAACCCAAGGAGCACAGGGACGCCAGGCCACGCCCCCACTGACAGAATCATCACTTCTGCCGGCCCACCCATCCCAGTTCTGCCACTTCTGCCACCCATGCCACGCCCCCAATGGTTCCCCCTGCCAGTCCATGCCCCCAAGGCCTCCCGCTGCCAGTCCACACCAAGAAGGCCTCATATTCGCCAGGCAAAGATCCCAAGGCTTCACTGCAACTAGGCCATGCCTCCAAGCCCTCAAACAAGCCAGGCCACACGCCCAGCAACACATCCTCCTCACTCCATCCTTGTTAGGCCACGCCACCAAGACCTCACCTCTTACCCATCCAAGCCCCCGACCAGGCCGTGACCCCTAGGCCTCAGGCAGGCATGCCCCCAATGGCAGTCCAGCTCCATAGCCACACCAACCGCAACGCCACACCAGGCAGACCACGCCCCCAGCATCTACATTCCCGTTAAGCCCCGCCCACCATATCACAATGATGTCCCGCGGGCCCTGCCACAAGCCTCAGGTCCCCTAGGCCCCACCCCCAGGTACTAATGCCCACTGAACCCGGCCCACCCTGTCATGATGCCCCTAGGACTCAGTCCAGAGCCTCATCTCCCCTAGGCCCCTCCCCCGAGGAGCTAATGCATACCTGGCCCTGCTCCCCTTCAGGACATCCCTTGGGGTCCGCTCCCCAGCATCACTTCCCCTAGGCCCTGCCCCTGAGTCACTAATGCCAGCCATGCCCCGCCAACCACATCACAATGATGTCCCAGTCGTCCCTGCCCCCATAAAGATACATGGACCCTAGACCACTCCCCCAAGTGCCTCGTCCTGCCTAGGTCCGGCCCATCGAAGGCTTCACATTCTGCAGGCCCAGGTTCCCCCATGCACTCAGATGTGGGGCTTCCTGGCTTCTCAGCCCCACCACTTAATTGCGCTGCATACTAGCCCAGGTGCCCACCTCCGATAGGGAAGGGGCATCGTCATGGCAGCAGCATCGTCCACTTCCTCTGTGGAACCCTATGCTGCCAGCCGCCACAGTAGCCACAGCTCAGGCTGCTTCACTTTCCGGCTGTGTCACCACAGTGAACATTGCCCTGCTTGTGGCATCATCAGGCGGTGGCCACCCTGCTTCCCCCGACCTGCTGCACATGAGCTAGTGGGGCAGGGCAAGCCACACAGCCAAGGAGGCCTCACTGCGTGTGCCCAGCTGGAGCAGACTGAGTGTCACCACACATGCGCAGCAGGCTGGACTACCACGTGGGGAGCTTCTGGGTGCCAGTGGGCATGCGCAACAGCCTACACCCCATAGCAGGGAGCAACCAGGCGTTAGTGTACCAGAGCAGGGTGCACTGCCAATCGGGGAGCCTCCGGATGCCACTGCAGGTAGGCAGCACGCTGGACCTCCCAAGAGGGAGCGAAGAGGCAAACTAAGTGTGCTCAGGAGGCTGACCTGCCAAGCAGAGACGGACTGGGCGCCATTACAAGTGCACAGCAGGTTGAACCGCCGGACGAGGGTGACTGGATGCTTCTGTGCATGCACAGCAGGCTAACCTGCCTAGCAGGGAGCCTCTAGGCAACAGTGGGCATGTACCATAGGCTGCACCGCTAGACAAGGGACAACGGGTGCCACTGAGATTGCACAGAATGTCAGGGCAGGGAGCAATCCAGCGCTACTGCGCATGTGCAGTAAGCTGGACCGCTAGGCCGGGCCCACGAAGGAACAGTGCCTGTGTGCAGTCGGCTGGACCACAGAGCTGGGAGGAGCCACAGCACATGTAAAATAGGGGGAGGGGGTATGGATTACCCACAATTCCGGGTGGTGACGTCATCGTCCTCTGTTCTGTGGTTCATCCTTTCTGTATAATTCACGATTATGATTTATAATCATTTATAATTATTAATAATTTATAATTTATGTATAATGTATAGTTATAATGTATGGTTATAATATTTATAATGTATTGTTATAATTATATATAATATATCATTATAATTATTCACAAGCTTTATAATTATTAATGTATAATTCGTTATAATATATGTAATTTACAATTAGTGTAATTAGTTATATTTTATGTATAATTTATGACTGTAATTATTTATGCTCAATATATAATATAGGATTATAATTATTTATAATTTATCTATAGTGTAGTATTGTAATTGCCATCATATTGTTGTAATTGCCATCATATTGAATATTGATAATTTATGAGCATTATAATTTGTATATAATTTATAATGGATATAATCATAATTATTCATCATTGATATGTAATTCATGATGATCATTATTTATGGTGTGTATATAATTTATGGTTATTTATCATTATGGTGTGTATATACTGCACTGTTACAACTGTGTATAATTTTAATGTCATTTAGAATCATGATTATTTATAATTATTAATAATTTACAAATTATATATAATTCATAATCATTATAATTAATGTATAATTATTATTAAAATGATTTACAATAGGTAATATATCCTTGTAATCATTTATAGTTTTTATAATTATTAAAAATGTATAATTGTATATAATTATTTGTAACTTATATGTAATTTGTAATTATTTATTGTTCTAAGTATAATTTATTAGTAATGTATAATTATAATTATGTATACTTTACTGTGATTTGTAATTATAAATATTTGTATTTTTAGAAATTTATAATTATAATTTATATAATTTATGATTACAATTATTTATATTATGTAATTTAGAATTTTAATTCTGTAAAATTATTATTATTCATACTTTATAAGTATCTATTATTATCAATACTAATAATGTATAATTATTATAATTATTTACAATTTGTATATAACAAAATATTATAACTATAATTTATATATAATTTATAATTGTTATAATTATATATAACGTACATATGTTGTCATTGTAATTTTTCTAAATATATTACTATAATTATTATGTCCAGTGATTGATGATGCATCATTGTTCAGTATCGTTTATTTCTGTTAAATTATACATATCATATGATATACATCATCTATTATTCTTTATATAGATTTATTCTGTCCCACGTTTACTTAGTATATTATGTATTTATACACATCTTCCTTTCATATATATTTATATGTAATATCTCTTATTTGTACGTTGTTTCATATCTATTATGTATATATCATCATATGTAATAAATTCATGTTATTTTATACCTATTATGTATATATTAGCACACATAGTGTATTATGAATTAAAAATTAAGGATATATTTTATATAATTCATGATGATTACAAGTATTTATAATTCTATTTATAATTTTAATGTAACTTAGAATTATTAAATTGTTATTATTATTATTGCATAATATTTCTCCTTTTTGTTTCCTCTTTTCTACATTTTATTCCCTCAGTGAGTCAGTCTTCAAGCCCTGGTGGCATCCATTTCCCACCATTTGCATTGATCTATGGATTGGATTCAGATATCGATACCCATGGACAGGAGGGTTTTCTATCTCCCTCTTGATTGGAATTCATATTACAATTATTGATGAAAAGCGAGATGATAGGGATTATAATCACTGCACAGGATGATGGATGGAAATTAAACATTTATTTTCTTTTTTAATCTAAGTTCTGTCCTTCAGGAAATATTGGAAAAATATGGTTGGGGAAAAAAATAAAATCCACGTGTCCATAAGAATCAATCACTATATATAAAGAAAATAAACAAATGATGCAATCTTCAGATGCTGGCCCTATAGCAACCTCAAAGCTGAAGGAGCAGGAAGCACAGACTGTAAGTCAGACTCTGCAGTGGCCTTGTGGAGCTGTGCTGCTTTCTCTGTGTTAGAGGCAGAATTCAGGCTTCTTAAACCCTAGTATTCTAACCTTACTCCCCAGTTTGGAATGAAAAAGCAGGGTCAACCAATAATAACTAACAGAAAATACAAACACGAAGCAAAAAGAACCAAGTGATTTCATCCTAGGTTTTTATTTTGGAATTTGTCCATCAGACAATCTTGTAAAGGTAAACAGAAGGAAGGATAAATCATCTGTTTAGACTTATCCCTTATAAAAAGGTCTATTTTAGACCTCTCAGGGGACCACAATAGCTCAACAGCTATGTATATATGGCTATTTATATATGATCATATAAGACAAGAATAAGCAAACTCTATTGTTGACGTCATATTTAAAGTTCTAGGTGAATTTCTATTGGCGTATGTTTTTGGTATACTGGGTAGAGTATATATGCCTACCTGATCTAGGGAAGGGTAAGGAAAACCAGGGTGTAAGATGTCACAAGAAATATAACACTGCCCTATTATGTAACTGTACCCCTTTTGCACAACACCTTATCAACAAAATTTAATTAATAAATAAAATTTTTAAAAAGAAAAAATGAAATAAAATGGCACAAAATGAAACAAAGTGAAATAAAATAAGATGAAATGAAATAAAATGAAATGAAATAATGTATATATTGAAAAATATATACAAATATAACATGAAATATTTAAAAATATAACATGTAAAATATATAAAAACATTATATTTATAAATTGTAAAGTATAAAATATATAAAAATATATAAAATATAAAATACATAAAAATATGAAAAATGAAATATACCATGTAAATATATTAACATAAAATTTAGTAAAATAGGACACATGCAATGCATACACTGTATGTAAAATATGTTACAAAATATATAAAATACAATACAATCTATGTCAAGTGTAATATGTATGATGGCACAATAGAGATAATATATTTTAAGCTATAATATATAAATACATAACACCTATAAAATTTACAAATATATAAAAATATAATATATTAAAATATATTACCTATCTGTAAATATATCAGAGTATACTTTATATCATGTGTTAAATATATCAGACTATACTATATATCATGTATAAATATATAGAATAGCATGAAGTATATAATATATAAAGCTATCTGAAAATATATTTATAAAACATATATAAGACAACATAGGAGATATGTGAAACAATAAACTATATTAAACTATATTAATATATTAAATCATAATACATTATACTATAATATATAAATATACATAAACATATAATACTATAATAAACTATAATATAAAACATACATAAATATATATAATACATATAGTAAGCTATAACATATTAAACTGTAATGTACAAATATAATACATGTAAAATCACAAATATTACAAAAAGATAAGAATAGAATATATTAAAATACATTATAATACACATAAAATCACAAATATAAAATATATAAATTAGAATACATTAAAATATACTCTATCGATAAATAAATACATAAATATTATCTATGTATAAATATACCAGATTATACTATATATCATGTGTTAAACTATTATATATATATATAATAGATGGGAAACCTAAGAAAATACAGTATATCTGGAATATATATTAAATTATAATAGAGCATCCATAAAATGTAAAATATATTACACTACCATGTATTAAAACATACTTAAATAATATATATAATACACATAAAATAAATGTGAAATATAGTACACATAAAATAAATGTGAAATGTAATATATATAAAACATATCACGCCATCATATATTATAAAAAGTTTTAAGAAATGAAACAGATGAAAAATATCGTATATAAAAACATATGAAAGCACAACATATAAAATATAATATATATAGAATCTATGCAAATACAATATATACACGTATCGTGTCCAAGAAACCTGGAACGGGTTACAATGCAATGCACATGGAATCGATAAAACACGATGAACCATATAACATACATGAAAGCCTATGGAATGTAACATATGTGGGTATATATAAATGTAAAACATAAAATGTATAAATATAAACTATAAGTATATGTAAAGATGAATAAAACATATAAATATAAAATGTATAAATATGAAATATAAGTATACATAAATATAAAATATAAATATACCTTACAAGTATCTATAAAAATAAATATATAAATAAAAATGCATAAGTAGGAAATATAAGTATATATAAATATATGAAACATAAATATATAAATATATGTAAATATAAAACACAAGCTATATAAAATATGTTAAAATATAAGACGTACTAATATATTTTATTACATTTTATATTTCTATACATATTTTTATATATTCTGCCCATATTTAGTGAAGGGACAGTGACAGGACTCAGTTTCCGGGGGAGGACTTAACAATCAGCACCTTCCCAGGCAGACGGACAAGCAGACAGGCAGACCCCATAGATAGGCATACAGACAGACACATAGATATAGACAGGAAGATGGACAGACAGAGGCATTGCACCAGGCCTGTCTAACCATCCGTCTGTCCGTCTGTCTGTCCCTCCACCTGTGTATGTCTGCTTGCCTGTCTGTCCTTGTGTCTGTCTCTATCTGTCTCTGTGTCTGTCTATCTACCTGAGTCTGTCTCCTTGTCCGTCTGTCTGTCTGTCTTTGTCTGTCTCTCTCTGTGTCTGTCTGTCTCTGCCTGTCTGTCTGTCTACCTGTCCATCTGCATCCACTTGTCTGTCTTCCAGTGTCTCTGTCTGTTGTCTGTGTACCTGTCTGTCTGCCCTGTCTGTGAGTCTGTCTGTCTGGTCTCTTTGTCTCTGTGTCTGTCTTCCAATGTATGTGTCTGTCTGCATCTGTCTCCCTGTCTGCCTGTCTGTCTCTGTGCCTGTCTTTGTCTACCTGTGAGTCTGTCTCCTTGTCTATCTTCCTGTCTATACCTTTGTCTCTGTCTCTGTGTCTCTCTATCTTCCACTGTATGTGTCTGTCAGTATGTCCTTATCTATCTGTCTTTGTGTTTGTCTGTGTGTGTCTGTTTCTGTGTCTGTCTGTATGTCTCTGGGCCTCCTCTCTACACCTACCTGTCTGTGTGTCTGTCTTCCAATATATGTGTCTGTCTGCCTGCCTGCATGCCTGTGAGTCTGTCTTCCTGTCTATGCCTGTGTCTGTCTGTCTTTATCTGTGCCTGTGGTCCAATGTATTTGTCTGCCTGTCTGTCTGTCTGCCTCCTTGCCTGTCTATGTGTCTGTGTGTGTGTCTGTCTGTCCCTCAGCCTGTTTGTCTCTGTGTCTCTGGGCCTCCTCTCTGCACCTGCCTGTCTGTGAGTCTTGGTCTCTGTGTCTGTCTATCCATCTATTTCTGTCTCTACCTGGGAGTCTGTCTTTCTGTCGCCTTGTCTGTCTCTCTTCCAGTCTATGCCCGTGTCTATCTGTGTCTGTGTCTGTGTCTATGTGTCTGTCTCTCTCTGTCTCCTTGTCTGTCTGCTCTGTCTTCAAATGTATGTGTCTGCCTGTCTGTCTTTCAATATGTCTGTCTCTGCGTGTCTGTCTCCTTGTCTGTATCACAATGTATGTGTCTCTTTGTCTGCCTTTGTGTCTGTCTTCCAATATGTCTGTCTGTCTCTGGGCCTCCTCTCTGCGCCTGCCTGTGTGAGTCTTTCTGCCAGTGTGTCTGTCTGTCCCACTGTCTCATCTGTGTAGCTGTGAGTCTGTCTGTCTTCTTGTCTATGAGTCTACCTGTGAGTCAGTCTGTCTATGCCTATGTGTGTGTGTGTCTATGTGTCTGTCCATAAGTCTGTCTGCCTGTCTGTCTCCATGTCTGTCTCTGTCTTTGTCTGTCTTCCAATGTATGTGTCTGCCTGTCTGTCTTTTCTGTCAGTCTGTGAGTCTGTCTCCCTGTCTGTCTGTCTGTCTGTCTGTCTAGCTCTGAGTCTTTCTGTCTCCTTGTCTACCTGTCTGTCTGTGTCTGTCTGTGTATATGTCTGTCTGTCTACCTGTGAATCTGTCTGTCTCCTTGTCTACCTGTGTGTCTCCGTGTCTATCTTTCTCCTTTTCTGTCTGCCAGTCTGTCTCTGTGTTGGCCTTGCTGTCTGTCCATCCGTCTGTCACATCAGCCCTGGGATCCTATATAATGAGGTGATTCCGCACTGATGATGATGGTGATGATGCTGGTGATGGTGAGAATGATGGAGAATGTTCCAGAGGAGAAATGCCCTGGGCCAGGCACAGTTCCAGAAGATTCCAGGACCCCTGCTGTTTGGTGCTTAGGACTTGGTATCTGTTCTGGGAGCTTCCAGGGATGGGGAGGAGAGCAGATAAAATGAAATAAAAATAAAATAAAGTAAATCAGGATGAAATAAAGGAAAATGAAATAAAAATAAGAAGAAATCAAGTAAAATAGAATAAATTAAAATAAAGTAAAAAAAGCATATCAAGATAAAATAAAACAAAGTAAAATGAGTCAAAATAAAATTAAACACATCAAGATGTAATGAGGGAAAATAAGGAGAAATGAAGTAAAAGAGAATAAGTTAAAGAAAAATAAAATAAGCAAAGTAAGATTAAAAGACCAAAATGAGGAAAAGTAAAGAAAAATAGAACAAAAAGCAAAATAAAAAATGAAAAATAAAACAAAAAGCAAACTAAAAATGAAACAAAATAAAGTCATAAAATAAAATTAAACATGAAAATAAAATAAGAGAGTGAAATAAATTAAAATTAAATATACCAAAAATAAAGGAAAATAAGACAAAAATAAAGTAAAATACAATTTAAAAAAATAAAGAGGAAAGCCATGTAGGGCAAAAGATGAGAGTTAAAAAGATTAAGAAAGGGCTGGGGATATAGCCTAGTGGCAAGAGTGCCTGCCTTGGATACACGAGGCCCTAGGTTCGATTCCTCAGCACCACATATACAGAAAACGGCCAGAAGCAGCGCTGTGGCTCAAGTGGCAGAGTGCTAGCCTTGAGCGGGAAGAAGCCAGGGAGAGTACTCAGGCCCTGAGTCCAAGGCCCAGGACTGGCCAAAAAAAAAAAAAAAAGATTAAGAAACATGAAATCAAGAAAAGTAAAATAAGGAAGTGATAGAAAAATAAGAGGAAGGGGCTGGGGATATGTCCTTGTGGCAAGAGTGCCTGCCTCATATACATGAGGCCCTGGGTTTAATTCCCCAGCACCACATATACAGAAAAGGGCCAAAAGTGGCACTGTGGCTCAAGTGGCAGAGTGCTAGCCTTGAGCAAAAAGAAGCCAGGGACAGTGCTCAGGCCCTGAGTCCAAGCCCCAGGACTGGCCAAAAAATAAGAGGAAAATAAAATAAAACTAAAAAATTAAAAATTACGGGGAGGGGAAAGCGAGATTTTTTAAAAGTAAAAGTAAAATAAAAATAGAAACAGGTTCTGAATAAAGGGAACTAAGGTATAAAGAGAAGGAAGCTAAAGAGTTAAAAATAAATAAAATTAAACGTGGTCACCAGACATTTCGTGACAGGATGATCTCAGAGCCTGGAGAAAGAAATAGAAATACAGGGGAAAAAAAGGAAATGAGGACCACATTCAGCTGAATTCTGGTTGTTTAGTCTTCATGTTTTCCAGACTTCCAGAATTTTTCAAGTACTAGAAAAAAAAATTATGTCGCAATATTAAAATCAATTACCAATAAATAAAAATATTATAAATGATAAACACTATAGATGATAAATACTATAAATCATAAGTAAATGATAAATAAGTGTTATAATAAATAAGTTATAAATAAATAAATACAAATATGTAAACAAAAATAATTATCATAAACGGTAAACACTGTAAATAATGAGTGCTATAAATCATAAGTAAATGATAAGTATTATACTAAGTTATAAATAAATAAATACGAATATAAATGAAATATGAATCAGTAAAACTATAATAAGCAATAAATGACAAACATTATAAATGATAAACACTTTAAATAATTACTATAAATTATAAGTAAATAACAAACAAATGACATAATAAATAACAAATATTATAAATAAGTATTATAAATGGTAAATACTATAAATGATAAATACTATAAATCATAAGTAACTGATAAATGTTAAAATACATAAGTTATAAATAAATAAGAATGTAAACAGGATAGAAGTCTATAAAACTCTAATGAGCAAGGCCACGCCCCCAAGGAGCTCAGAGACAACAGTCCAGGCCCCCCCGTGGAGTGCAGGGACGCCAGACCAAGCCCCCTGATGCCAGGCCACGCCCCCTGACATCAGGCCACGCCCTCACGGAGCATACAGATGCCAGGCCACGACCCTGAGCAGCCAAGGGACTCCAGGCCACTCTGATGAGGAGCAAGGGGACACCAGGATGCCCCTGAACAAAAGACCACGCCCTTAACGAGCCAGAGAGGCCAGGCCATGCCCCCCAGGTGCACAGGATGCCAGGCCACCCCCCTGGATGACAGATCACGCCCATTAATGACAGGCCACATCTAAAGGAGCACAGGGACGCCAGGCAACGCCCCCACCCAGAATCATCACTTCTGCCAGGCCACGCCCTCAGTGACACCACTTCTGCCAACCATGCCACGCCCCCAAGGCCTCCCCCTGCCAGTCCACGCCCCCAAGCCCTCACATGAGGCAGGCCATGATCCCAAGGCTTCACCTCCAACTAGGCCACGCCTCCACGCCCTCAAACCAGCCAGGTCAGGCAACCAGCAACACAGCTTCCTCACTCCAGCCAGGTCTTGACCCCAAGAGCTTCCCCTAGGTAGGCCACGCCGCCAAGGCGTCACCTCTTACCAAGCCAAGCCCCCTATACCCCACTTCCTACCAGGCCATGACCACCCATGGCCCAACGACAGTCCAGCTCCATGGCCACGCCCACTGTGACACCACACCAGGCACACTATGCCCCCAGCACCTCCATTATCTTAAGCCCTGCCCACCACGTCACAACGATGTTTCTGGGCCCCTCCACAAGCTTCAAGTCCCCTAGGCCCCACCCCCAGGGGCTGAGACCCACTGGGCCCTGCCAGCCACCTCAGGATGCCCCTAGGACTCCACCTGGAGCCTCACTTCCCCCAGGCCCCGCCCCGGAGTCGCTAATGCCCGCAGGACCCCACCCACCACATCACAAGGATGTCCCACCCGGCCCAGCCCCCATGCCAATGCACGGACCCTAGACCACGCCCCCAAGCGCCTCACCGGCCCCTAGGCCCTGCCCACAGAAGGCTTCCCATCCTCCTGGCCCTGCTCCCTCAAGCACTCAAATCCCGGGCTTCCTGGCTTCTGGGCCCCAGACCGGCAGCTTAAAAGCACTTCGTACTAGCCCAGGCGCCCACCGCCTGGTATCCACAGATAGGGAGGGGGTGTTGTCATGGAGGCGGCCACATCCACTTCATCTGTGGAAACCTGCTCTGCCAGCTGCCACCGCCTCAGCTTCGACTGCTTCACTTCCTGGCATCATCACAGTGAACAGAATGTCACTTGTTGCGTCATCAGGCGGTGACCATCCCGCTCCACACCAGCCTGCTGCGCATGGGCCAGTGGGGCTGGGGATGCAACAC
The DNA here is from genome assembly GCF_023159225.1 of Perognathus longimembris pacificus. NCBI lineage: Eukaryota > Metazoa > Chordata > Mammalia > Rodentia > Heteromyidae > Perognathus > Perognathus longimembris. Next base: position 49,884,918 of record NC_063178.1, on the reverse strand, counting down.
AGCCAAGGAGGCTTCACTTCGTGTGCACAGCAGGAGTGGACCAGGTGTCACTGCATGTGTGCAGCAGGCTAGACCGCCACGTGGGAGCTTCCCAGTGCCAGTGTGCATGTTCAACAGCCTACACTGCAGATCAGGGAGTTACCAGGTGTTAGTGCACCATGACAGGCTACAGTGTGAAGCGGGGACCCTCCAGATGCCATTGCAGGTAGGCAGCATGCTGGACCGCCCATTGGGGAGGCGCCAGGCAAACTGCAGGTGTGCAGCAGGTTGGACTGCTGAGCAGAGAGGGACTAAGCACCATTGCACATGCGCAACAGTTTGAACCTCCGGGCGGAGGGGGACCAGATGTTTCTGGACATGCACAGCAGGCTGGAATGCCTAGTGGGGACCCTCTGGGCTCCAGTGTGCATGCGAAACAGGGCAGGGGATTGATTACCCACAATTCTGGGTGGTGACATCATTGTCCTCCATCCTGTGGTTCATCCTTTCTATGTAATTTATAAGAGTAATTAATTGTAATTGTGATTTGTACTTATAATTATTAATAATTTATTTATAATTATATAATTTATATATAATGTTTGGTAATAATTATATATAATATATCATTATAATTATTCATATTCATTATAATAATTAATTATATATAATTTGAAATTACTGTAATTACAAGTTATGTATAATTTATAATGATTGTAATTATTTATAATCAATATATAATGTAAGATAATTATTTATAATTTATCTATAACATAATTATTTGTCATAATAATGATTATTGATAATTTATGATAAGTTATAATTTGCATATAATTTATAATGGCTATAATCATAATTACTCGTCAATATACATAATTTATGATGATCATTATTTTTGGTGTGTATATAATTTATGGTCATTTATCATTATGATGTGTATATATTGAACAATTACAATTATGTATAATTTTAATGTCATTTAGAATCATGATTATAATTATTAATAATTTACAAATTATACATAATTTATAATCATAATTATTTATAATTAATGTACAGTTTTATAGTAATTTATAATATATCCTTGTAATGAATTGTAGTTATAATTAAGAATGTATAATTATTTGTAATTTATATAAAATTTGTAATTATTCATTGTTATTCTAAGTATAATTTATTAGTAATGTATAATTATGTATCTGTTAACGTGATTTCTATTTATAATTATTTATAATTTAAAAATTATTATTATAATTTATCTAATTTATGATTACAATTATTTATAATTTTTATGTAATTTAGAATTATAATTCTTTAAAATTATACTTATTTGCTTTATGATTATTTATTATTGTCAATACTAATAATGAATAATTATTATAGTTATGTACGATTTCTATATAACTTATATTTGTTATAATTATTGTATTTATAAATTATATATAATTTATTATTGTTATAATTATGTATACTGTATATATGTTATCCATATTGTAATTTTCCTAAATATATTATTAGTATAATTATTATGCCCTGCGATTGATGTGTCATCATTGTTCAGTATCTTTTATTTTTAATTATACATCTCTTATGATGTACATCATCTATTATTCTTTATATGTATATATAGATTTATTCTGTCCCACGTTGCATGTGGTATATTATGTATTTATGTGCATCTTACTTTCATATATATTTATATGTGATATCTCTTATTTGTACGTCATTTCATGTCTATTACATATATTACCATATGTAATAAATTCGTATGTCTTTTTATATCTATTACGTATGTATTATCACACATAGTATATAAGAATTATAAATCATTGATAATTTATATAAAATTCATGATTATTACAATTATTTATAATTTGCATGTAATTTATAATTCTTTTTTTTTATAATTTTAATGTAATTTAGATTACCCTATTATTGTTAGTGTATAATATTTCCCCTTTCTTTTTGTTTCCTCTTTTCTCCATGAGTTGGTCATCAAACCCTGATGGTGTCCATTTCCCACCATTTGCATTGATCTACTGATTGGATTCAGATATCGATACCCATGGACAGGAGGATCTTCTATCTCCCTCTTCATTGGAATTCATATTACAATTATTGATGAAAAGCAAGATGATTGGGATTATAATCACCACACAGGATGATGGATGGAAATTAACATTTATTTTCTTTTTTAATTTAAATTTTGTCCCTCAGGAAATATTGGAAAAATATGGTTGGGTAAAAACGTAAAGTCCACGTGTCCATAAGAATTAATCACTATAAATAAATGAAATAAACAAATGATGCAATCTTCAGATCTGGCCCTATAGCAACCTTAAAGCTGATGGAGCAGGAAGCACAGACTGTAAGTCAGACTCTGCAGTGGCCTTGTGGAGTTATGCTTCTTTCTCTGTGTTAGAGGCATAATTCAGGCTTCTTAGACCCTAGTATTCCAACCCTACTCCAGAGTTTGGAAAGAAAAAGCAGAGTCAACCAATAATAACTAACAGGAAGTACAAACATGAAGCAAAAAGAACCAACTGATTTCATCCTAATTTTTTATTTTGGAATTTCTCCAAAAGAGAATATTGAAAAGCTAACCAGGGATGGAGGTGCTGCCATTTTTGCTGCCTGGACGCAGAGCGAGAGGGAGAGAGAGTGGGAGATGCTATCCGCTTCCATCCTTCGCGCAGACCCTGCCGGAGCCGCTGCAGCTATGGATGATCGGGAAGCTCTGGTGTACCAGGCCAAGCTGGCTGAGCAGGCTGAGCGATATGACGAAATGGTGGAATCAATGAAGAAAGTAGCAGGAATGGATGGGGAGCTGACAGTTGAAGAAAGAAATCTCCTATCTGTTGCGTATAAAAATGTGATTGGAGCTAGAAGAGCCTCCTGGAGAATAATTAGCAGCATCGAACAGAAAGAAGAAAACAAGGGAGGAGAAAACAAACTAAAAAATGATTCAGGAATATCAGCAAATGGTTGAGACTGAAGTAAAGTTAATCTGTTGTGACATTCTGGATGTACTGGACAAACACCTCATTCCAGCAGCTAACACTGGCGAGTCCAATGTTTTCTATTATAAAATGAAAGGGGACTACCACAGGTATCTGGCTGAATTTGCCACAGGAAAAGACAGGAAGGAGGCTGCGGAAAACAGCCTAGTGGCTTATAAAGCTGCTCGTGATATTGCAATGACAGAACTTCCACCAAAGCATCCAATTCGTTTAGGTCTTGCTCTCAACTTTTCCGTATTCTACTATGAAATTCTTAATTCTCCTGACAGGGCCTGCAGGTTGGCAAAAGCAGCTTTTGATGATGCAATTGCAGATCTGGATACTCTGAGTGAAGAAAGCTGTAAGGACTCTCCACTTATCATGCAGTTGTTACGTGATAATCTGACACTATGGACTTCAGACATGCAGGGACGGTGAAGAGCAGAATAAGGAAGCGCTGCAGGATGTGGTAGATGAAAATCAGTGAGACAGAAAAGCCAACAAGAGAAACCATCTCTGACTACCCCAGTCCTCCCCACCCCTTCCCTTGGAAAGTCCCCATTGTCACTGAGAACCACAAAATCTGACTTTCACATTTGGTCTCAGAATTTAGGTTCCTGCCCTGTATTTTTTTTTTTAAACAGTTTTCAAAAGTTCTTAAAGGCAAGAGTGAACTTCTGTGGATTTTACTGGTCCCAGCTTTTAGGTTCTTTAAGACACAAACAGGACTGTGTAGAGGCTTTTTCAGCATTACTGTATTGTCTCCATGCCAGAAGTGGCAAGATCATTGGAAATGGAAATTACATTTGAAAGCCATTAGACTCCTAGGTGATGCATCTTAAAAAAGAGATTGATCACACGAAAGAGGCATATGTGAATCATTTTTCCTTTTTCTAATTGTTTAAATAAAATTTTATACCACTGTTTAAATTTAATTGGGTGTTAACTTGAAGTGGTTAAAGATTGTTTGGGGTGGGGAGTTTGTTGCAATGGTTTTGATGTAAAAAGTGTTTCCAACTCTGCTGAAGTGTTGGCTGAAAAGTGAGTGCTGGTAACAGTTCACCAATCCGTGGCTGCTCATTCTTGCCTATGTTTTCTCTCCCTCCGAAGCAGGTTAGCATTGAAGGTGATATGGAGAAGCCTGCATGCATGTTCAGTTCTTTGTTTCTTCTCCTTCCCTCTCCCCTGCCATCCCTTCTTCCTTCCTCCTCCCCTCCCTTCTTCTCTCCCTCTCCTTCACTTGCTCAACCTCTTTTGTTCAGTATGTGTAACTTGAAGCTAATTTGTACTACTGGATATCTGACTGGAGCCACAGATACAGAATCTGTATTGTTCTTACTGAAACACAGCATGAAATTAACATTAAACTTAAATAAAACAAACCTAAAAGAAAAATGCCAAAAAAAAAAAAAAAAAAAGAAAAGCCAACCATATGGGCGGATAAGTCTGTTTAGATTCATCCTTTATTTAAAACATTGAAAAAGAAAAGGAAATATCAGCATTTCCAATTCCAGGATCTATTCACCATATATTTTTGACATTCAGAGTTCTCTATTTCACACACACACACACACACACACACACACACACACACACACACACACCCTTAATTTCTTAGAACCCAGATTTATTTTTAGGCTAGACATTTGCCATTCCAAATCAGGGCTCTCTGCTCCTGAGCAGACATTCTAAAAAACCCTTACTGCCAGATATTAAAAGGCCACTGTATAATTTATTAGAGGAACTTTCAAAAAGCTCTGATAACTATTTAACCAAAAGGGGGAAGCAAAATTACAAGCATCCTAATAACCTCCAACCCTGCACCGGGCACTTGTGAACATGTAGGAGCTACACAGTCTTAGCTCCTCAACTCTTCTGCCTCCTCCTTTGCAGCATGCCATGAAGGAGTATTCAAATTCCCTGACATTCCGTCTTGTCTCTCTCCTTCAAATGTGTGATTCCATTTCCCTAAAAAATGAGAGAGACAGAGCTAATAAAAACTCAAAACAGCAAAGTATTAGCTAACAGGATCCAGAAACTGATCAAGAAAATCATACATCACGATCAAGTAGGCTTCATCCCACAGACCCATGGATGGTTCAACATCTGAGAATCAATAAACGTAATTCACCACAACAGAGCTAAGACCAAGAACCACATCATCATCTCAGCCTATGCCCAAAAAGCCCTTGACAAAATACAACACCCAAACATATTAAAAGCCCTGGAAAGAACAGGAATAGAGGGAACATTCTTTAAAGCAATAAAAGCCATATATATCAGACCAACTGCTAATATCATATCAAATAGGGAGAAACTAAAACCATTTCCCCTGAACTCAGGAACAAGACAATGATGCCCACTCTCCCTGCTTCTATTCAATATACTTCTGGAATCCCTAGCTATAGCAATAAGTCAAGAGGAGGACACCAACGGGATCCACATGGGCAAAGAAGAAATCAAACTATCCCTATTCACATATGACATGATCTTATATCTGAAGGACCAAAAAAAATCAGTCCCCAAATTCCTACACCTAATAAACCATCCTGGCAAAGTAGTAGGATACAAAATCAACCCACAAAGATCAGCAGCTTTTGTGTACACCAGCAATGCACAAGCAGAAAAGGAAATTATGGAAATAATAGCATTTACAATAGATAAAAAGAATAAGTTACCTAGGGATTAACGTAACTAAAGACATGAATGACCTATTTAATGAGAACTAAAAAATCTAGAAAGGGAAATCAAAGAGGGCACAAAGAGATGGAAAGAGCTCCCATGATCATGAGTAGGCAGAATCAATATAGTGAAAATGGCCATATTGCCCAAAATGATATACAAATTCAATGCAATAATCATCAATATCCCAGCTACGTTCTTCACTAGAATAGAGAAATCAACCCATAAATGCATATGGAACAGCAAAAGACATAGAATAGCCAAAACATTTCTAGGCAAAAGAAGCAGTGCAGGAGGTATCACAATACCAGATTTCAAGCTCTATTATAGAGCCATCATAACAAAAACAGCCTAGTATTAGTATAAAAACAGACCTGAAGACCAATTGAATAGAATAGAATATCCAGAAATAAAGCCACATTCTTACAATCAGCTGATATTAGACAAAGGAGTTAAAGACATTCAGTGGGAAAAACATAGCCTCTTCAACTCCTGGTGCTGGGAAAAATATGCAGCCACATGTAGAAAACTCAAAGTAGACCCTAGCCTATCACCATGCACCAAGATCAAATCAAAATGGATCAAGGACCTCAACATCAGACCAGAATCTCTGAAACTACTGAAGGACAGAGTAGGAAAGATGCCAGAACTTATAGGCACAGGACGGATCTTCCTGAATATAGTCCCAGGGGCATAACAGATAGGGGAGAGCTTCAACAAATGGGACTACAACAAAAACAGTTTCTGCACAGCTAAAGACATAGCCACCAAACTAGAAAGGCAGCCAGACGTATGGGAAAACACCTTCACCAACACAGCAACAGAAAAAGGCCTAATATCCGTCATCTACAGAGAACTCAAAAAACTAACCCCCTCCAAGCCCAGTAAACTAATTATTAAATGGGAAAAGGAGCTAAAGAGAGACTTCACAGGAGAAGAGATAAAAATGGCAAAGAAACATATGAGCAAATGTTCAACATCCCTGGCAATGAAGGAAATGCAAATAAAAACAGCCCTGAGCTACCACCACACTCCAGTTAGAATGGCCTATACTCTGAACTCAGGCAACAACAAATGCTGGAGGAGATTCAGGGAAAGAGGAACCCTTCTCCATTGTTGGTGGAAGTGCAAATTAGTACAGCCACTTTGGAGAACAGTATGGAGGTTCCTCAAAAGCTCAAAATAGACCTACCCTATGACCCATCCGTACTACTCCTAGGCATCTATCTTGAACAACAGATCTCAGGATATCAAAAAGACATCTGCATATCCATGTTTATCGCTGCACAAGTCACAATAGCCAAAATATGGAAACAACCCAGATGACCCTCTACAGATGAATGGATCTAAAAAATGTGGTACCTATACACAATTGAATACTACATAGTGATTAGAAATGATAAAATATTGGTATTCGCAGGGAAATGCTTAGAACTTGAACAAATAATGTTGACTGAGACAAGCCTAGAACACAGAGAACAAAGGGGCATGGTCTCCTTGAAATATGACTGTTAAGGTGGGGGTGGGAGGACATTAGAGACCAATTCTGTGAAACAATATCTTCTTGTCAAATGGTATTTCCACAGGTTTGGGACAGCGACCTTACATTATGTATCTAAAACCAAACAACTACTAAATAGAAAAAGGTCTAAAATAGGCCTCTCAGTGAATCACAGTAGCTCAACAGCTATGTATATATGATGATATAAGACAAGGATAAGCAAACTATTGTTGACATGATGTTTAAAGTTCTAGGTGAATTTCCTTTGGCGTATGCCACGTGGCTACTGTATGTTTTTGGTACACTAGGTATTGTATGGGTATTGTATATATCCCTATCTGATCTAGGGAAGGTAAGAAAAACGAGGGTGTAAGATATCACAATAAATGTTCACACTGCCCCATTATGCAACTCTTCCCCTTTTGCACAACAACTTGTCAACAAAATTTAATAATTAAATAAATAAATAAATTGTAATGAAGGGATTTTTAAATGTTGTTGAGAACCTAAATTCAGTATTAGAGGTATTAAATCCCAGAGTCAAGTTACATAAGAAATCAGGAGTTTTATTGATCTTTTCAATAGCAACAGTCAAGGGCAAAACACACTGGTAGATCTTGAAGGTAAACCTGTGTAATGAGCCCAGAAATTTCAAAGTATTTCAAAACTTATTATTTTTGCTGGATTGAAACTTTGTTTCTCTGCCAAGGAATATGTTAAAAAAAATTACCATCAATTGGGATGGAAGATGTTTGTACTGTATTAAGCTTGCATATAAGATTATATAAGGATATGAAGGTAATTTTCTACGAATGAGATTCAGAAACTTATTTGTGCCAATAACCAGAGTTTGTTTATTCCTTGCTACCTCAGGCACCACTGCAAAATCCTCTTGTCCATTACAACTGGAATAGGCTTTCATGAGACACTATATATATATATATATATATATATATATATATATATATATGCACAGCAGCTAAATCATTTTTCTTTTATTTTATGATTTTTTAATTTTATCGTGGTATTGATACCGAGAGGGATTACAGTCACCTGCTTCAGGTAATGAATAATGAGTACAATTCTTTTTAACCATGTCTTCTCTTCTGTGATTCTCTCATTATTTTTCCCTCCTGTCCCCACCCACAGATATAACAGTTCATTTTCCACATAGTATCTAGTAAGTAGCATTGTTGTACTTTATCAACCTTCTTTGAATTTTTTTGTAAACTCAATCCCACCCCCATACAACCAAACAAGAATAAAGGAAAAGAAAATGAAAACAGCAAAAATGACAACTAAAAATGTCTCTTGTCTCCTTTTCTTGGAGTTCATTGCATAGAGTATTATTTTATATGATAATCTACACATAGCTATTATTCCATTGTTAAACATTCTTATGCAAATATGCCTTTGGCCTCAGTGTGTAATGTCTAGAGTCTTATATAATTACCAGAGAAACCAAACATTCTGTTGTCTTTATCTTGGAGTAACGAGCTCCACCTGTGTGAAAAACGTTTGTGTTTTAAGTCAGAGTTTATGTCATGTGGTTATGTGGCAGGTCAGGCTAACCAAAAAATCTTCAATTGAAGAGCATATTTCAGAAGCATACTGTAATTAAAGCAAGATTCTATAGGAAGCTCTGCTCACATACCCAATATATTGAACAGCCTCTTCCTGCAATATCAACCAGAACAAGAGCTCAAATATCAGATGAGGGAATCTTATTTTTATTTTATTTTAAAGGTAATGTACAAAGTAGTTACAGTTAAATATGTAAGGTCATGAGTAAATTTCCTGTCAAATTTGTTACCCCTTCTCTCATTTCTCTTCCACTTTCCCTCCCCCTTAGCCGTCCTCCCCAAGTTGTGCAGTTCATCTCCAACATAATGTCTTATTCCTGGGAATGTGGCTTAGGGGTAGAGGGCATGCCTAAGATGCATGAAGCCCTGGGTTTGATTCTTCAATACCACATACACAGGAAAAGCCAGAAGTGGCACATGTGGTAGAGTGCCATTCGTGAACAAAAGAAGCACAGGGACAGTGTGCAGGCCCTGAGTTCAAGTCCTAGATCTGGCAAAAATTGGAATTTTATTTTTATTTATATAACAAAAAAAGGGATGCATCGAGCCTTGAGTACCTTCATGGAGAGAGGCACCTAAAACATGGGTGATGAGGAGAGAATTGTATGTAAGCTTTACATTGAAATTCAAGTTCCAAGACCAACATCATAAAATGTAGTGATTACTACTATCTTTTGAACATATTTAGATTAAGAAACTGGAAAGAAGGGAACATAGGGGACGATAGAGGATGAAAGTACCTTTGTTTCTTCCTGCCATGTCTGTGAGTGTGAGGGTGTGTATGTGTGTGTGTGTGTGAGTGTGTGCAAGCACGCATGTGCATATGTGTGTGTACACACACATTCTGAAGAAATTCATATGAAATCAACACCTAGTTATTCAAAAAAGCATGGAGGCAAGATGGAAATCCAAATGAAGGATAAAGTCGGTCAAGAAAAGTATTTGTTTGCTTGAAATTTCACAATGGAAGCTTATCATGTTAGTTATGTCTTCTAAGGAGAAGAAAAAAGTGAGCTGGAAGAAAATCTAAGTGAACATACACAAACTAAGCAGTAACCTGAAAGTAACAATGAAGATATATTGAAAACGTTTTGCCAAAGTTGGCAACAGTGTTTCAAAAAGCAAATATTAGCATTTGAGAGATTCAAGAGATGTTTATGAAAGCCAAAACATAGAAATGCTTGTTCTTATATGTAATGACAGAATTTAAAGTTCCTAATGTGGACAGTAATGCAAATAAGATATCTAAAGGCAATATATGTATATATACAGCACATATATGTATACACATACATATACATACATCTACAACAAGTTATTCCCACACAAGCACAATCAAGAGAGTATATTTCACCAGACCTGTTCTACAAAAAATACTAAAATATTCTGGCCAAAAGGCCACTAACAAACTGGAAAAATATACATGAATGTATAAAACTTACCTATTAGAATGTGTGCATAATGGGGCTGAGAATGTTCTAAGCATGTAAATGTGTTAGCAAACCGAGACACAATAATTATGCAGAAGGAAAATTATTAATATAACTTTGTGTCATAATTACTGTAGAACAATGTAAAATTAGATCTCCCATACTGAAAATGGTGAGAGGAATACTCTGCAGTTGCAATTTGTATTTGGTTTTAATATTTCATTTAAAATATTAAAAGATTTGATTATACATATCTGTACATTTACTCATGGACTGTGTAAGTGTTTTCTCTTTTTCTATCATCCGTATTATTATCCCAGGTTATTGTAATTATCCCAAAATATTTTTCTGAAATCTATTTTAAGGTCCTTAATAATGAGAGCATCTGTAATAGAGAAATGAAAACGCATAATTCAGATATAAAAATACATTAATATTAGGCTCACTTAATAACCACGGAGGTCTCTAAAAGTAGAGAAAGAGTGGAAGAAGTGTATAAATCTCGAGACCAAGGTACATAATGGCAGTAATGAGACGTGATCTGTCAACAATGACTGGGAGTGGAAATGCAGATAGTGCTACCTGTGAGAACTAGAATGGCTGAATGAACAAAATCTCAAATCCCAATGATAGGTTGGTTCCAAGATACTCACTACAACACCAGAGGTCCTCAGTGATCCCAAGAAAGGAGTGGCATAGGCAATTCAGGCCAATAAAAGGCAAAAGAAAACAGGAGATTCTGCAGTATGTCACACAAGTAGACTTCAATCAAAGCAATGAAAAGTGCAAAACTTGTTATGCAATGATAGAAGGTATCAAATCTATAAGAGGAAATAGTAACGCAGAATATATATTTACACACTGTCCAAGCACTGAACTTCATTAGAAGACTTTGAGGTAGTCCTCAGTAGAATACTAGCTGAAGTATTTATGGAGAAATCATTCAGACAAAATCAACAGGCAAGCATCAAACTTAGTTTCCATGCTGACCAAGTGATTTTCACACACACTAACATAACATGTCAACCAACTTATAAGTAAAACTTCTCTCGATAACATACAGAATGTTCTCAGTAGGGATCATGGAATGGGATAGGAAAAAAAAAGCCACAATTTTGAACTGTCGAAAGTAGATAGAGCACATATGCAGTTCACATGTAATAAGGATAGATATTGAGGCAGAAATTATGTATATAACATGGGTATGAATAATTTCTCAACCGTAATTCAATAGTTAAATTATAATTACAGTAAAAAAATTCAATTTAGTTAAATAATTAATGAATGATAAAGTGAATTGCTTTTCATGCCAAATTTCAAGATATGAACTGAACCTAGGAACAAATGAAAATGAAAATATTATCAGAATCCATGGATATAGTAAAGGAAGGCTTAAAAGGATACTGTAACAACCTTTTCTTAACTCAATAGGAAAGATACTGAACTAGAAAACCTACACTATATCTAAAAGACCCAGGAAAACAAACCCCAAATTAGTAGAAAGAATGAAATAATCAGGTTGAAGAAAAAAAAAAAACCGAATCAAAAAACAGCAGCAAGGGCTGGGAATGTGGCTTAGCAGTAGAGTGCTTACCTAGCATGCATGAAGCCCTAGGTTTGATTTCTCAGTATCACATACACAGAAAAAGCCGGAAGTGGCTCTGTGGCTCAAGTGGTAGACTGCTAGTCTTGAGCAAAAGAAGCTCAGGGACAGTGTCCAGGCTCTGAGTTCAAGACCCAGAACTGGTAAAAAATAAATAAAAATTCACTAGCAATAATCAATAAAATAAAGAGGAAATTCTACAAAAACAAAAGCTCAGGGACATTTCCCAAGCCCCAGGTTCCCAAGACAAGCACGATAGAAAGAAATATAAGCAAACGTAGATGTGACATATAGCAGGAAAAAGATTAATTCATATCCGGTCCATATTGGCTCTTGATGGTGGATAGCAACCTCAGGCTACAATTATCACACCAGCACTTGAAAAAATATTACAAATGATACAGGCAATGACATGTTCTGAGGCAAGAGGACTCAAATAGACTTGTAGAATTTCTTGAAATTCCTCATAGCCATTTTTCTTTTCCATCCTCCTTTTTCTCCCTTATCTTGTACAGTCATTTATTAGTGATGCTCTCTAGTGCAGATCAAATGGCAAGGACACGAATGTGCATAAGAGTAGATCTTGATTTGTGAAGATGAAATTGTTCCATAGGGATCATTCATACTGCGTGCCAACACCTGGATTTGGGGGTATATGTCTGGCACGAAATAATGATAGAATGCCTAGTTTGAAACAGTAACTACATGCCTACACAAAGAGAGAGAGGAACGACAGACAGCCCGACAGAGAAAGAGAGATGGAATGTGTGTGAGCATGTGCACCTGTGTTTTATGGTTTGAAATCAAGAGTCTGAATTCATTGTCCTCAAGCTATTTTTGCTGAAGGTTAGCACTCTGTCACATGATACACAGCTACTGTTCCAAATTTTGAGTGATTAATTGGTGATAAAATTCTCATGTATTTTCATGCCTGGGCTGGCTTCACACCTTAATCTTCAGCTATCAGCTTCCTGAGTACTTAGATTTACAGCCATAAACCACTAGAGGAAATTAGTCAAAAACAGTTACAGGGTAAAATAATTAAACTGAGCTCTTTCCAGTGCACTAGGGATGGGAGGTCAGGTTAGAGAACACAGACAGCATTCGTGTGTGCATCTAGAGTTCCCTCAGCTGTTGCCCATCCTGAAAACGAAACAGGAAATGGAAATACAACGTGTTACTTACAGCGTGTTTTCTTTGTAGTTGGAAGCATCGCTGTTACTGTGATCTGTTCCCAAGGTGTAGAGAGGGAAAAACCCAGAAATCATCATATGGCCATCCATGAGAGCTCGCTGATTCATCTTGGAAAAGCAGCAAGTGGCGGCCAAGGACCTGACAAGGAGGAGAAGGTGGAGAAGAAGGAACGTGAAAATGAAAGGGCACATCCATGAATCATCTGCCAACCTGAAATTCTCTCTGGAAGTGAGGCCCACAGTGTCTGGTATGTATATTCGTATATTTGTATAGGTGTACATGCACTTTTTATTGACAGAGATATACAATGTTGTCCATCTTTCATTGTAGTATCTTGTGAATCCCCAGAAACAATGTGTAAAGTAATTTCCTGGGGCTCTACATCTGAGGCCTTGCATCCAAGAAAAAATAGTTTTTGAAAAACATGCTTGCCATTCTAGTCCTTCATCGCAGGTGCTATGATTTCCTCTAAGGTCACAGATAGTGAGGCTTGGGATGAAGTTAATTTTTGATATATTTGATTCTACATCTGTGCCCAGAAACTTTTTGCATGAAAGCTATTTGGGATGAGGCAACTAGATTGCATCAGATGGTGCTTGGCAATGGCCAGAATAGAATCTGTGCCAATGAGATATCAACCACAGTTATTAGTACATTATATCCACAGGGTCAGTTCACACACCCAATGTCTATTACAGCCATCAGATATTACTAATTGATTCAAGCAGGTTTCAATAAGAATTCTATGTGCACAAATGCACCCTGTTACTATTGCCCAAGGAAGCAACAACGCTGCCATTTCTCTTCAAAAAGTCAAGGCCAATGCCAAAATTGAGTTGACCATTTCTATCCTGAACTTTTACCATCCAACAGGTCATATTTACTAAACTTTCTAACATAGAAAAGGTTACTTTCCTGATACACTTCTCTGAGAACATAGAGCAATTGATGAAATTCTTCTTAATTCTATGTTTTCCTCTTGTCAAAATATATTAGACCCAAATTCTATGGAGAGACTTTAATCACCCTGGGAAGACAGGTATATCAGGCAGTGAACAAACTCAGTGCATACCTGCAATGTTGAATGTACATTATGCCCATAACCATGCTGTGGCTTTCACAAAAACACGAAGGACTTAACAGTACAAGAAATTTTAAAATGAAGGATGTAAAAAAACAAACACCTTTCTAATGAGATTGATACTGGTATATTATAACTGAATATTCATTGCGTTATACAGGATTTTATCACTGAATTTAAAAATTCTGGGTAGCATATGTAGAGGTCCTATTGAGACATGTACATGTATGCATGCAATGGGCCTCAGCCTCACAAGGTAATGGCTGTAATTAATACCATAAATATTTTATAGTTTCTTGTGTAATATACATACAGATTCCCATAATGGATAAATTAAATTCCCATGATTTGTGTGTAAGTATGCTCTTTCTCTTCATTCTTGGCAGCATTTGTTACTAGATAGTAAGCTAGATATTGTCACTGGAGTGAGATAAGATGTTTAGTATATTTTTGTATACTTTTGTGAGCCATGTATACTTCTGGTTATGAGAAATGTCTTTAAGTTTATTTTCCAATTAGTCAGTTGTCCACTTTATCCCATAGGAATTTAGGTTTCTGTGCTTCCAGCATTTTCTGGTTATTAATCCCTTACCATGTATTTAATATGCAAAATCTGTAGGCCATATATTGTATGTTTGCTCTTTACTTCTTATGCCAAAGGTTTTAATTTGATATAATCCCCTTTGCCAATTCTTGCTTTTATTTGCTGCCTGTACAAAAATTTTTTGTTGTTGTTCTTTGTGCTGTAGTCCTTTATCTTAAGCTTTAGCTCTTTAATATTTTGGGGCTTGAAAAACAATGTAAAAGAAAACCCCAAGGTCATTTGCAGCTTAAGCCTTCCTGGACATAGTATTTAGTAGAAGATGGGTGCAAGTATGATCACAGAGAATGAAACTCTGTGAGTGGAGCCATTCAATGAGCACATTCCTTGGGAACCTGTGTCCTCATGTGGGACCTTTGCAGCCAGAAGGATCGTAGCTCACTCATAAACAAGAAGAGCCTCTGCAGCCAGCCATTGCTTCCAGGACTTCAGTGGATGAATAGACCAAGAAAATGTAGCATATGTATGCAATGGAATTCTACACTTCCATCACAAAGAAAGATATTGTACCTTTTGGGAGGAAATGGGAGGACTTGGAAAAATAGATATTAAGCAAATAAGCCAGACCCAAGTAAATCCCAGGTTGCATGACTTCCCTCATTTGTTGTAACTACAATATGCCTGTAAATTTACAATTAAATATACTGGATGGTAAAAGTCAAAAAAATACATTTCAACATGATAAACAATACAGGATTCTAGATAAGAGGACCACAAAGGCGCAATTACTATGTGCCTGAAATAAAGAAGTCTTATTCATGAAGAGAGTACCAGATTCTTTCTGGAAGGAACAGCCTTAACATAGATATAGACAGAGCAAGGATTCTGAAAGGAGGGACTCTAGCCACAGAGGATTATCTGGAAAGGAGCTGGTTGTCCTTACACATTACATCAAATAAGCATGTGATGGTATTGCTCCAGGCACTGAGCATAGACACATGCACACACACATACACACACCCAAACTAGGCTAGGGCTCTCTCTCCATATGTATATATATATAGAGAGAGAGATTAGTTGTGACAAAACAAAAACACAACACACATATGTATACATATATATAGAGAGAAAGAGAATATATGTATGTGTATATATACACACATGCATAGGGGTATATATATTTATATATGGTTGGTGAAAATAGACAGCCATGTAGTTCAGGCAGAAAATAGTTTATTTGGGAAGGCCAAACTTCTGAGCTCTACTCTAGAGTAGGGCCTAGCACATAGCTGCTTGACTACTTATGGAGTGAGATTCCATAAGGGAAGGAAATGAAGCATGACTGAAGTGAATGAGGGAGTGACCTCAGAGGAGCAGGAATTGATCTCAGAGCCTAGATGACCTCCACTGTCATGCAGGTGGGTGGTGACCTGTTGCCTTGGATACAGGTACTGGTGGAAGACCACGTGCATTCTTGAATGCAGAGGGAACGAAGGGGAGGGGGGGGGTCTATATCTGGTTATAGATGGAGAGAAAACAAACAAAAGGGCCAATATTCTTTGGTGGACCTAACCTGTTAGCATATACATATATATATACATATACATATACATACACACATATATATGTGTGTGTACATATGTATGCACACATATACACGTGAATACATACAAGTATATGTATGTACAAAATACATATATACATCTATATACTATATATACTATAGCTGTATAGGTAGACTGTTAGGGAAGGACACACACACACACACACACACACACACAGAACCAAATAGAAATAATCCTGTCCTCTGATAATATTCTACGAGGCCAGTGTGCCATGGACCTCTCTACATTTCTAACTCAATTCAGCTTTTGGCCTAGCGATTTAAAAGTTATTTGAAGTGATTTTCTTCCAATCAGTTCCTTGATTTTTTTCTAGAGACAGGGAGAATGAGGAGGAAAACAGCTAATTATCTTCCTTTGAAATTGTACTCATGTTCTGAGGAGCCAGGTACAGTTACTTCCTTTTGTAAGCTAAAGAAGACTCACTGCTTTCCATCCTCACTGGGTCTACTTTGAAATGTTTGAACTCGTTGTCATTTTCCTTTGTGATCTCTTCCAGATTGTGTTCTTCCCTGGATGCGAGGCTCCGCATTGTATCCTCTATTCTAATGGGAGAATCAGCTATTTCCAAATAGAGGGCTGAAAAGGATAGTCTGGTTTTCCCCCCTATATATTGTTTACCATAATGCTTTGTGATTTATCCTCAACATATTTCTTTAAAGCATCTGAGTAGATGTTACCATGTGATGTGGGGCTATATATGGTAAATCAAAAGAGGTCCTTTAGAAGAAGCAAGTGTAAATCAGATGTTGTGATCTAAGAGACCCATAAAATGATAAGATTGAGGTGACCTAGTAGCAAAATAATCATGAGACTTCAAGACTGTCAAGAACAGAATGGAATTAGATTTCGTGCTTTTACATTGAACAAATAACATTTTTCATTTTACACAAGGACATGGTAATATGTGTACATGAGATTTGGGATACTGTGTAAAGTCTCCACTAGAGCAGTATTCACAAACCAATATCATCAAAATCTCTGCATTTCCTTAATTTATTCCAATTCACCAACATAAATAATGCAATTTATTTTGAAATGAATAAAAACAAAATTCCCCCCAAAAGTTGAATAAACTCTATATAAAACTCCCCCATCTCTGAGTCATTAATTGCTTAGGAAATAAAAATAAAACAAGAATATTCTATTCATTGATTAAAGAAATAATGTATTTATACAAAGTTTGAAAAGCTTTGCTCAAACTCATACAATACTGGCAGCTTACGAAGACTTAAAATTTAACAAAATAAAACCTGTGCTATTGAAAATGCAGACTTTGGACAGCTCTCTGTCACCTAGCAAAAAGAGTGTGATATTCTACTGGAACTAAATTAAAAGCTATGGCTGATCTATCATATTTAGCAACACTTTGAGGCAGCACATAATCTTCTGGGGCATGGATAAAAACAGGAAGAAATAGCCAGGCACCAGTGACTCATGCCTCCAATCCTATCTTTTCTCAGGAGACTGAGATCTGAGGATTTTGGTTCAAAGCCAGAATGGTCATAATAGTCTGTGAGACTCTTATCTCATCAATCACCAAGAAGTCTGAAGTGGATGTGTGGCTCAAGTAGTAGAGTACTAGCCATGAGCAAATTATTAAAAAAAGAAAGCTCAGGGACATTAAACAGGTCCTGAAGTCAAGTTGCAAGATTGACACTAAAACATTAAAGGATGAGCCCAATACATTTTGTCTCTAGGCATTCCAACAGAGTGAGCAATGGAACATAGTCTTAGGAGAGGAACAAAAAGGAACAATAGCTATGTGCATCCTATCATAGAAATTGCTATTTACTGTAACGAATTCAAGAAAAGGGAAACAATGGTTTGTTTTTCATGGTTGTTATATTTGTTTTCATTCCCTTTGGTCTTGTTCATTCATTTATTGTATTTAGGAGTGTAAGTGGGGGCACAGAAATGGAGGTTACAACGGTACACAAATGAAGCATTGGTACTCGCTTGACACTGTGTTGAAAAGGAAGGATAAAAATTGTGGGTGGGGCTGGGAAGGAAAACCTGGGACAGAGAGATGCATGGGGTGACATTGTCCAAAAAGAAATGTAATATTTCTATGATGTTTGTAATTGCAATTCCTCTGTACATCACCTTTACAATAATAATAAAAAAAAGAAACTGAAAGAAATAACATCTGGCTAGTAAAAATAAAATTCCTAAACATTTATTGTCAACAATCTGCCTTCTGTGCATACCCAGAGTAACAATACATTGAATCCCATGTCCCTCTGTCTCTGACATCTCTGCATGTCCCTCTTTCATACTCCACTCTCTCCACTTTTTCATTCCCCTCCCCCATCTCCTTTTCTCTCTGCTGTTCTTTTTAGCTTTTCCCCTCATTGTAGTCACAGTAAAACTCCTCTCAAGAATCATCACCTAGGGGCTGGGGATATAGCCTAGTGGCAAGAGTGCCTGCCTCAGATACACGAGGCCCTAGGTTCGATTCCCCAGCACCACATATACAGAAAACGGCCAGAAGCGGCGCTGTGGCTCAAGTGGCCAGAGTGATAGCCTTGAGCGGGAAGAAGCCAGGGACGTGCTCGGGCCCTGAGTCCAATGCCCAGGACTGGCCGGAAAAAAAAAAAAAAATCATCACCTAGGATTTTATCCTCTGAGATGAAAGACCTCCTCTTCCCCTATGTGATTTCTTGAACCTATTTGGGTAATATACTGCTGCTTCCCTTCTGGGTGCCTGAATATGCTTCTGGGATGGATGTAGCTGAAGAAGAGAATTTACCAGTGTTAAGTCTCATTATGTGTACACTTAGCCCTTCACCTAGGACTTAGCTCAAATATTGGACACTGAAGATTGGAATAAAGATTAAGTACATATTAAATAGAAGCAATGAAAAATTTACAAGAAAAATGTAATCAATACACCCTTATTCGCTGAAGTAACATTTCCATAATATAAACAAACATAAGACTGGAAAATTACTATAGATTTAGTTCAGAAATTTTATGTAATAATCAAATATATGAGTTTAGTCTTAACAATGCTTACTTTGACTTCAATGTGTCTTATCCATGAAGCCATGCAGACAATTTCCGTCTGTCCATAACAAGATGATGTAGCACTTGGGGGCAAAAATGCAGCCCAGGAGCCCTGTACTGGAGGCCAAGATGGAGAAAACCACCACAGCCACCATGACCTTGCCCTCAGCACTGTGGTAGACAGGCAGGAATGTGAGCCACACACTGCAGAACACCAGCATGCTGAAGGTCAGAAAATTGGCTTCATTGAAGGTGTCAGGCAGGTTCCTGGCCAGAAAGCCATAGTGAAGCTGGCTAGGGCCAGGGAGCCCAGGTATCCCAAGATGCAGTAGAAAGCACTGAGGGAGCCCTTGTTACACAGGATGATTATGTGTCCATGTTTACAGTGTGTGTCTGTGTCAATGAAGGGAGGAGAGGTACCCAGCCAGAGTCCACAGAAAGTCACTTGGATCAGAGTGCAGATGGGAATGATGAAGTTAGGAGCCCTTGATACCAGCAGCCACCTCATTCTTCTCCCTGGAGAAGTGACCTTGAAGGCCAGAATCACAGTTGCAGTTTTGGCCAATACAGCAGAAACAGCTACCGTAAATGCAACTCCAAATATGGTTTGCTGTAGAATGCAGGTGACTGTGTTGGGACAGCCAGTAAACAGCAAGGAACAGAGAAAACAGAAGATGAGGGAAATGAGCAGGATGTAGCTGAGAGCCTGATTATTACCCTTGACAATGGGGGTGTTGTGATGTTTCACAAAGACCCCCAAGAACAATTGCTGTGAGTGTCGATAAACCAAGAGCCATACACGCCAAAGCCACCCCCAAGGGCTCTCCATAAGCCAGGAAACTTGCAGCTCTTAGGAGGCACTTGTTTCTCTCTGTGTTGGCATATTGGTGATCTGGACACTTTACACAATGCTCCATATCTGATGAGAAAGACAAGTTACCATTATTCCCTTTTCACTACTTACAAGGAATTTAGGAAATCCCTACCTAGAAAAAAATTCTTATACACCAAAATGACTAGCATAATCTTCATTTGATCAAGTTTAGCATTGTTTTTTGTAACTTCATCATGTTCCTACACTTGTTTCCAGAAGTCTAGTTTAAACTTGTTATTTGCAATGAATACTATATTCATATTGTTTCTTGGTATTCCTAATGTCCTAACAATCACTTTATACATCTCTTCATGCTTCCATAATAATATTCAGATTCTTGTGTTCAACTCAATGTTGTTATTTAAAATGACTAGGGGACCTTGAATTTTTCTGTTTGTTGTGAGTAGAGCAGGTCAGGTCTGGTTCAGCGAGCTGGAGTATCAGTAGAAGCATACTTCCTGCTCTTGCGGACATAGCCCACAGGCACGTCTGCCCGGCTTGCCGGCCACGATCTGTCCACGCTCCCCTCACTCACCAGGGAACTAATAGGTGCCCGCCACTAGTGCCTTACATCAACTCCCCACTAGGTGATTGGCTGGGCAGGACTCAGGAGGTGGGGGTTGCTGGGGACTATATAATTCCTGATCTGTGCAACAATAAACGAGACCTGCTTCAAGCTTGTCCTCCCGGCATGTGTTCCTGTGCACATCGTTCACGCTTACCTCCTGCCGGAGATCTAGCCCTGCAAGTGGCGCCCAATGTGGGGCTTGAGTGTTTTAGGCAGACGGATGGTCTAGTGCAAGGTAAGCGCCTCCATGGGCAACCTTCCCCCCACAGTGCGGGATCCTCAGTCTCAAGCACTTGTTGCCCTGCTTCAGAGTAGGTGGATAAACGTATCAGAAAAAGAAGCTAGTTTGATATGGGAAATAGTAAGTGCATTGTGCCCCTGGATTGACTCCAGGGCCATTTGGGATCCAGATAGCTGGACCCATGTACTTCAAGCAGCTCGTAAAAAAGAAGTCTGCGAAAGCACTGAGCTGCCCTTGTCTATTTATCCTATTGTAGTAGCAATTCAAGCCTGTCTGTCGGGGTGAGAGGAGGGAGTAACGTTGCAGGCATTCAACGCCTCACTGCAGGAGGAGGCAGAACAAGTAGAAAATGGCAGAGCTGATCAAGTACTTCCGTCTTCTTGTGGCACAGCAGACAATGCCAGCAAGATGGAGGAGGATCAACAACTTCGGCCATCTTGTGACTCAGAGCACCAGCCCCCATAATTCCCCTATTTTGTTATCCAAAAAAGAGCTCAAGGGAAATGGAGACTCCTCCATGACCTACGTATCATTAATAGTCATTTGAAAAAGATGGGAACACTCCAACCTGGACTCCCACACCCTTCTGCAATACCCAAAGGCTGGCATGTTGCCATTATTGATATTAAGGACTGCTTCTTTTCTATCCCCTTACACCCTGATGATAAAGAATATTATGCCTTCTCGGTGTGGGAACCTAAATGTCAGCTACCCACTCACTGATATCAATGGAAAGTTCTCCCTCAAGGAATGAAACATAGCCCTACTCTATGTCAGATGTATGTTGCCCATGCTATCATGCCTTTACTTTCTAAGTGCTTTTGTGTCCGTTATATGGATAACATTCTGTTGGCACATAAAGATGTTGCCACCATGCAAGCCTGCCTAACGCAACTCAAGAAAAACCTTGCAATGCTGGGCCTCCATATTGCCCCTGAGAAAATTCAAATGAAAGCCCCTTATGCATATCTTGGATACCATTTAGATCAAACAATTACCCCAAATTGGCCTAGTATTGTTATTAAGCCCCAATATACTTTAACTGAACTACAACAATTATGTAGGCATATCAATTGGGTGAGTGACTTTATGCGTCTCCCTACCCAGAAACTTGAGCCTTTGTTTTAGTTACTTCAGGGACCCTCGGAACCAAGTTCTCTTCGTGTACTTTCCCCCGATGCCAAGCAAGTTCTACAACAGGTTGCTGACCGATTATGGTCGACCCCCTTGGTGTTTTTAGATGTCACTCAAGAAATCACCCTAATTATAATAAATAATAATGGCCTTAACACAACCCATTGTATATTACAATGGATACATCTAGCCACTTCCCAGTTACCAAAAATTAGCATGCCCATTACCATGCTATGCAATTTAGCCATAAAGGGTGCAGAACGCTGCCGTCAAACTTATGGCAGATTCCCAGACCATCTTATCTGGCCCATAGGAAAGACCATCTTTAATTTCCTGACAACTGAAGAGGA
This sequence comes from Perognathus longimembris pacificus, assembly GCF_023159225.1. Classification (NCBI taxonomy): domain Eukaryota; kingdom Metazoa; phylum Chordata; class Mammalia; order Rodentia; family Heteromyidae; genus Perognathus; species Perognathus longimembris. The sequence goes on along the minus strand of NC_063178.1, from coordinate 49,862,527 downwards.
ATTAGCCTTACAGGTCATCCACTACTATTTTAGCATTGATAATCACATGCCCAAAAACCCTGTGTTAAGAGATACCCAAGAGCTGCCACTTTTGTGGCGGTACCCTTCCCATCCAAAATGGAAACCCATCCCTCAGGCTGTTGTGCTTTTTACCGATGCTAGCAAAACTGTTTATGGATTTTATAATGCTGATGCTAAAAAATATGTGCTTCAAAAGCATTCCCTGTCCGTTCAAACTGCTGAATTATTAGCCATATTACTTACCCTTGCATCCTTTCCCAATAAACCTCTTAATATTTTTTCTGATAGTCTATATGCTGTACAAACTGTTGCCATTCTTCCTGGAGCCTTATTAAGGGATGATGGTCATGATGTAACACAAATAATGTTCAAAATTCAGACTTTGCTAGACAATCGTGCCCAACCCTGGTACATTCAATACATTAGATCTCATACTAACCTCCCTGGACCCCTAGCTGCTGGTAACGAGGCTATTAACAATGCTGTCACCCCAGCCGTGTTACTCACCAATACATCTATGGACCACGCCTGAGCATTGCATGGTCGCTTCCACTTATCAGCAACCACTATCAAACAGTTATTTCCTGATTTAATGGACCAACAATGCAAACACATGATTCAGTCCTGCTTCTCCTGTGCGCCTCTCTTACCCTTAGGACCACTACAACCCATGGGAACAAATCCGCAAGGCCTTAGGCCCAATGGCACATGGAAAATGGACATAACCCATGTTTCCCAATTTTCCAGGCAAAAATACGTCCATGTGTGCATAGATACATTCTCAGGCTTTACAACAGCCTTAGCCCTAACTGGTAAAACAAAAAAGTATGCCATCAAATCACTTTTACATGCCATTACAATTATGGGCATTCCTTGTACCCTTAAAACAGACAATGGCCCTGCTTACACATCCAGACAGTTTCATGAATTTTGTGTCCTTTGGAACATTACACACCACACAGGTATCCCATATAACCCACAATGCTAAGCTATTGTTGAACGCAGTCACAAGGAAATCAAGACCCTCCTTTTAAAAGAAAAGGGGGAAATGGAGGGGCTAGGACTCAAAGACCCCCAAACACAATTAAACTATTGTCTCATGGTTAAAAAAAAAATTGACATTTGCATATACCACGCATGGGTCCCCGACAGCCTTGTATTGGGGTCTCCTGAAGGCACCTACTCTGGTCCCCATGGTCAGATGGAGGGACCCCATCACAAGAAAATGGGAGGGCCCTGCTTCCCTAATGGCACAGGGGAGAGGATTTGCTTGTATCTTTCCAGACACTTCGTCCCTACGCCCAGCTATATACAACTGGTCTGAGGAGAATCCCAAACCTAAAAATCTAAAAGACTTTTATAACTCTTCAGGAGGGCGGTTGGGGGACTTAGGACCCCCCCCCCCCCATGCCAATGCCAATCGTTTGTTCATCACATTCCTGCCTGGACCTATCTCCTTTTCTATTGGCCAACACTCGTCACTGCAACTGCTCTGTGTGTGACCAAACGTCAGGGATGGTAGTAGTTAGAGCCCCGTTCTTTTTTTGTCTAGGAGACAACTCTTCTGACACCTGCACCCTCAGTAATCACTGGCAACCAAATGACACATATCCTTTTGCAGACTTGGTACATGTTCCCCCATTTATTGTTTTGGCTACTAACGACTCTCAGTTTTCCCAGGTTCAACTGATTCATCTGTGCCCTAGGAGAGCAATAGGATTGATAATCACGATCGTGTTGGCAATCATCGCTTCAATGGCTTCCGCTACCACCATCGCTATATCATTGTCCCAGAGCGTGTCCACCATGCATCAGATAAACCAGCTCATCCCTCAGCTTTCGTCCATAGAGCTGCAGCATCTGCAGGTTGAAATGATCTTAAAGGAGGCCTTTTTCTGCTCCAACAACAAATAGACTTGCTCCAAGAACAGATTACATTTTTTCTACTGCAACAAGGAGGACTGTGCAATGCTATGACTACTTCTGTCTGTCATCTTTCCACTCCCGTGCCCAATGTCACTGAACTTAGTGAATACATCCAAGGCCCTTGGTCCCTTAAGTACTTAAACTTTACCCAATGTTTGCTGCATGTTATTACCCACCTAAATCAGACCACTATACAGCTTATTCCTGCTGCCTTCTTTTTAGAAGATGTGCTTAAAAAGCTACAGCAATGGCTTTCACCATCCTCTGTGGTTATCTGGGGAGGCCTTGTGCTATTAGGGCTTATTCTTCTGGGAATTATTAAGTGCCTGCATTCCCGGCAGAAACGCCTCCAACAACGGGTCACCATATGATGGTCCTTTTAAAAGAAAAGGAGGAATTTGTGGGTAGAGTTGGTCAGGTCTGGTTGAGCAAGCTGGAGTAGCAGTAGAAGCACACTTCCTGCTCTTGGGGACATAGCCCACAGGCACGTCTGCCTGGCTTGCTAGCCACGATTTGCCCACGCTCCCCACACTCCCCCGGGGGACCAATAGGTGCTCACCATTAGTGCCTTACATCAACTCCCCACTAGGTGATTGGCTGGGTAGGACTCAGGAGGTGGGGGTTGCTGGGGGCTATATAATTCCTGATCTGCCCAACAATAAATGAGACCTGCTTCAAGCTTGTCCTCCCGGTGTGTGTTCCTGTGCCATCGTTCACGTTTACTTCCTGCTGGAGATCTAGCCCTGCAGTATGTCTTTGTGCAATGTAGCTAGGAGCACTGTGGTCTTTCCTTGTAATTGTGATCAGTTCTTCTCCTACTCACCTGTAAAGCACAAGGGAACAGAGAATATAATCATTCTTTGAAGTTACAGAGTCATGCCATGCACAACACGTGTACCAAACCAGAGCACTTACTCTGTTTCAAAAACAGTTCTGGGCACTAGGAAATACAAATTTGTGTTATCTTTATAATGTAAAAGCAAATTTGAGAAAGTTGTAGACCACATTCTTAAAAGGATTTTGCACCTCATATGATACAATATACTAGAAAAAGTAATTCCTACACAATTCATAGCACATGATTTCTTTTAGTTTAGTTTTTTTTTTTTTAGGAAGTAGCATCATCCATTGTTGCAATTAAATTACTACTAAGTGAATGAAGGAGGACTTTGACTGCAACCCCAATACACAACTTTTGTAGAGCTTTGCATAGTTTGTGGGGCACTAGGAGAGAACGAAGTATTTCTCCCTCCACTGTGAACTTACCTATCCCATTGGCCAGCTCATTCTCTGTGCAAGGAGAGCAATCAAAGCAGCAGGCAGCCTTTCCCTCCTGAGGAGATTTCCTGAATCCAAGACCACAGCTCTCACTGCAGACAGAATGAACAGGCTGAGGAAAATCAGACATGTGTCAGAAACTGTTTACATTTTCCTAACATTCCAAAAGTTCCATTATTTGAACAACTTAGATTCACAAAAGGATTATATGCTACCTCATTCAATGATTACTCTCATGAAAGATACCTAAGTAACAGCTCAACTAATCATTAAATGAAACAACCAGAGAACAGAACCAAATAAACCTTTCAAACACACGAAGCCATTCCTTAGATACTTTATCGGTGTTAGAATCCTGCTAAGAAATGTGCAATTTGTATTTTATGACAATGTTCAAAATTAACATTTAGAAACAAGCTGAATTTTGCTTGGATGATGCTGATCCTGGAGCTTGAACTCAGTGTCTTGAGTTGCTTTTATTCAAGATGAGTAATGGACCGCTTGATCCACAGCTCCAGCTTAGTTTTTGTTAGTTTAATGACATAGAGTCTCACAGATTTCTTGCCTGGTAGGGCTCTAAAATGAGCTTTAATCTGAGAACTGAGGATGTCAATCTCCCAAGGAGATAGGATGAGAAGCATCAGCCAGCACCCAGGATCTCTTTTGCAGTGGTTAAATGAAGAAAACAATCTCACAGGAGTTCCTGCTTGGCCTGACTTCAAATCAGGATATTCATAACTGAGTAGCTAGTGTTACAGGAGACAGTTGCTGGCATTCAATCAGGTATACATTTTAACTGTGAATTTTTCTTACGTATTTGTTCTTAAAATCATTAAAATTAAATCCAACTCACCTCTGTAGTTCCTATGGCACACTCTACCATATCTTCAGATAAAGACAGTTGATCATGTAGAGCAAATGGAGAAAACTTTCCTATTTTCATCTCAAGATCAAGACCTTCTGGAAAATTCCAAATGTTCCCAATGTCATACTCTGCCTCCAATTTGCTTCTGTCATCTAAAATCACCTGATCTCCAGCAGGATTCTGAAATTGGGTGTTCTTCAGAAAAGGGTGCAGCTACAAGAGATACATCATCTTATGGTGAAGTACATCGCAGTGGTTAGACAGAAATTAAGAAAATTAGAATTAAGAATTAAGAAAAGCTCCTGAATGTCTTTAATCTCTGATTCAAATTCAAGAAAAGCACAGACACTTGATGAACCACTCCAGAAGAAAATCTTTGTAGGAATAAAAATAATTTTCCTGAATGCTGGTCACTCAGCAAAATGCTAGAAGTCCTCTTTTCAAGAGAAACCTATTTCATTTAAATAATCATAAATGCAGAAATTCTCAGATGTCTAGTTAGAGTTTTCCACATGAATGAATTCTATTAGTGCCTATAGTTATAGTTTGATCTTGTACAAGTTTTAGTATCTAAAGGAGAATGAAACTAGGTCACTTCTTAAAAATAAAAATACTTTTGCTCAGCAGGTCATGCTTAGAAACTCATATGGAAAAGGTGCTAATAACTTACGAAACATCTGTGTGAATGTTCAGGTTATTAATAAGTAGAAGAATGTATGGAAATGCGGAATTAATTTATTGCTTGTTACTGGCCTGCTTTCCTTAAGAGCACAGGAACACATCTCTAGAAAACCTCACAGACATTTACAGAACTATAATTACTTTAATTTGGGGAACATAACTAAAATATTTAATTTCAAGTGGTAATAAAATGCTGTACAAATTGACTGTTCTGACAGTGTGTGCCATCAGAAACAGAAGGCCTTACCTGTGCGGTGGAATGGACACTCCATTTCCTGTTTCCCATTGTTGTACTTCTGACTGATAAAGAAGCATCTCATGGAGAGCATGGGCCACAGCATACACAGTGTTGTACACATTGTAACTGTCTCCAGACATAGTTATGTCAAAATGTGCCGAGGCAACCAATCCAAGGAGGCCTCATGAGGACAGTTCTCCCATGTTACACAGTCAGACTCAGAATCTGAGCAATTAAAAGACAGAAACCACAACCGAGCAAGGAAAAAGTCTTCTGGGTATGTGGAAGGGTTAGCTGCCTTGACAAAATCTGTAAATCCAGAAATAGCTGGGTGACGTTGTGAGAAAATGAGTGGTACATGGGATGAGCCAAGCATGAAATATCTCTTTCTGATGGTTAAATCCCAATGTGAATTCAGGATACAAACTTTGCTTTTTATTAATAGTTGCTCAACACACCTCATTAAATCTAGTAGAGATTCATCATCACCGAATATGAGAACAACATTTGCTGAGGATTTATTAATCTGGTTATAAAGGGACATGACCTTGAGTATGTATGATACACCATGGGTTGGAATAGCTAGCTCAAAGGCTATACAAACTCTGTTCTTGGCCATTTCTTTTTTCAATGCACAAACCTTTCTCATCTTCTATGGTAAACAGATCCACCCAGTTCCAGTTGAAGTGAATCAGTAAGGAGACCATGGCACTAGCTATTGATGAGTCTTTCTGGGCCATCTGATACAGAGCAGGGAACTTGTAATGGTCTCTCAGGCCTTAATTAAGAGGCCCAAAGGTAAGCTGAAAAAATCAAAATTGGACAGCCCATGAATGAGAATATTACCATCTATCACAATCACTATCATTAAGTATATTAAGTAAACCAGTTAAATTAAAGGAAAGTCATTTTCTCATTTAAACATTTTCATTGGTTTTAATAGTTGTGAAATGTACTCATACAATGCCTTTGATCTCTGTCATTATTTCTATCTATAACTCCTATCTCTAGCAACCACATTCATTCCAACTTTCCTAAGTCCGTTTTTACATAGGTATATTGACTATTATCTTGTATTTTCCCACCCATCTACTTCTATTCCCCATTCTTCTGCTCTTTTTCAGATACCTTTAATATCTATCACCCTCAGACAGGATAGGCTTCAGCTTTCTACTGTTCTTTTATTTTTATACTGTCAGTTATTTGGTCAGACAATACATCATGGACTTAAATTCCTATATGTAGCATAAACTAGCCAGATGGTTCATGCACATACACAAAAGGCTTTGTATGTATTTCATGCTTATTTCATAATTCATGGTCATGTTTTAGATATAACTTTCATATAGGAGAGAACACATGTCTTCTTTCTTTCTGACTTCATTCAACATAATAACTTGCACGAGTGTGTGTTTGTGCATGTGCAAGCTAGCCAGTTGAGCGCAATGAACTCAGGGCTTCATGCATTAACTTAACTTTTTCCTCTCAAGGCTAGCACTCTGCCAATGGAACCACACATTTGCTGACTGCTTTGGGCTGACTAAATGGAGATAAACATTTCTTGAGTTATTGGGATTAGAGGCATGAACTACCAGCACACTGGTCATCATATCTCCACACTTTAAAATCATTTCCTATTTCTTGCTTTAAAAAAGAATCACTTAGGGATTTTTTGCTCTAACTTTTCTATCCTCTTTTCTACACATGGGACTATAAATATCCAATCATTTTGAACTCTATTTTTTTGGATATCACAAAATTCAATATGCTCATAAATCTAGTATCTTCCTATCATTCTTTTCTCTCATGTGAAATGGCACTAAATTAGACATTTATTTAATATCCGCTCACTTTCCCACCCTCACCTGTGGGAAACTGTAGAGGCCTAGCAACATTCCAATCTGGGCAGATGTTAATCCTGATGGTCCTGTCAGCACTGCTATGAACTTGCTCTCTTTCATACAGGAGTAGTTTGGACTCTTGTACTTCCCAAAGAGGCAAATGGAGGGATTTTTAAATGCTAGCCAATGTCCAAATTGCACATCATAGATATCAAATCCCAGAGTCAAGTTGTGTAAAAGATGAGAATTTGTTTTGATTCCTTCAATAGCAAAAGCCAAAGCTAAAACAAACTGGTAGTTTTTTTAAGTTGAACCTAAATAATGAGCATAGAAATTTAGGAGGAGTAATTAAAAACCTATGACTTTGATGGATTGAATACTTGCTTATTTTTTTTGCCAGGGAATAGGTTAAAACATTGTAGTTATTGTACATGAGGTAATACTTGGATTGTGGACCATATATGACATGAAATAATGATTTAGTAACTTCTTGTCCACAGTGAGAGAGACAGAGAGACAAAGAGAGAGAGAGAGAGAGAGAGAGAGAGAGAGAGAGAGAGAGAGCGAGAGAGAGAGAGAGTGTCTGTGAGTATATGTGTGTGTCTTGGGGTTTGAAAACAAAGCCTGGACACTCTAATAGTACTTTTTGGCTCAAGGATAGCACTCTGCTACTTGAGCCAAAGCCCCACTTCCAGCTTTTGGCTGGGTAATTGGCGATCAAGGAAGTTTCTGTCCAGGTTGGCTTCAACCCACAACACTCAGATATCAGCCTTTTGCTTAGATCAGATTAAATCAGAGCCACCAGACTACAATAAGAATTTTAATAAATTTCCTCGAAATATATGTCACAAAAGAAAAATATTTCAGACCACTGGCCAGTTGGGAAGGAAAGGTTTCTTTAACCTTTGGTACAGAATTCATGCCACTGACACAGGTTGTCTCTAATAACATCACTTCATTATCAACCATGATAGCTGGGAAGCAAGAGATACAGGGATGTTTGAATAAAGTGAAGAACTTACAGTCCTGGAAAGGAGAAGCTACACTGCATGAAACAAGAGTCTTCTACTGATAGGGAGAAAGTTACCCAGGAGTACTTGTAAAATAGAATAATGAAACTGAGCTGTTTCTGGAACATTAGGAATGGGAGGTCAGGGTAGAGAAGAGAGAGGATATTGCTTTGCACACACAAGTTTCCTCAGCCACTGCCAATCTTGAAAACAAAACAACAAATGAAATAGAATGATAAGTTACTTACGGCTTACTGTCTT